>NW_027590651.1:0-42500 GCF_964213995.1 Mustelus asterias
TCCCTCCCTCCCTCCCTCCCACTCTCTCTCCCCCCTCCCTCCCACTCTCTCTCCCCCCTCCTCCCACTCTCTCTCCCCCCTCCACTCTCTCTCTCTCCCCCCTCCCTCCCACTCTCTCTCTCTCCCCCTCCCTCCCACTCTCTCTCTCTCCCCCCTCCCTCCCCACTCTCTCTCCCCCCTCCCTCCCACTCTCTCTGCCCCCCCCACGCTCTCTCCCACCTCCCTCCCTCCCACTCTCTCTCTCCCCCCCACTCTCCCCCCCTCACTCTCTCTCCTCCCCCTCCCACTCTTTCCCTCCCCGTCCCACTCTCTCTACGCCCCCTGAAAGAACAAAGAACAAAGAAAATTACAGCACAGGAACAGGCCCTTCGGCCCTCCAAGACTGCACTGACCATGCTGCCTGACTGAACTAAAACCCCCTACCCTTCCGGGGACCATATCCCTCTATTCCCATCCTATTCATGGACTTGTCAAGACGCCCCTTAAAAGTCACCACCGTATCCGCTTCCACTCCCTCCCCCGGCAACGAGTTCCAGGCACCCACCACCCTCTGTATAAAATATCTGCCTCGTACATCTCCTTTAAACCTTGCCCCTCGCACCTTAAACCCGTGCCCCCTAGTAATAGACTCTTCCAGCCTGGGAAAAAGCTTCTGACTATCCACTCTGTCCATGCCTCTCATAATCTTGTAGACTTCTATCAGGTTGCCCCTCAACCTCCGTCGCTCCAGTGAGAACAAACCAAGTTTCTCCAACCTCCCCTCATAGCTAATGCCCTCCATACCAGGCAACATCCTGGTCAATCTTTTCTGTACCCTCTCCAAAGCCTCCACATCCTTCTGGTAGTGTGGCGACCAGAATTGAACACTATATTCCAAGTAAGGCCTAACTAAGGTTCTATAAAGCTGCAACATGACTTGCCAATTCTTAAACTCAATACCCCGGCCGATGAAGGCAAGCATGCCTTATGCCTTCTTGACTACCTTCTCCACCTGCATTGCCACTTTCAGTGACCTGTGTACCTGTACACCCAGATCCCTCTGCCTGTCAATGCCCTTAAGGGATCTGCCATTTACTGTATATTTCCGACCTGTATTCGACCTTGCAAAATGCATTGCCTCACATTTGTCTGGATTAAACTCCATCTGCCATCTCTCCACCCAAGTCTCCAACTGGTCTATATCCTGTTGTATCCTCTGATGATCCTCATCACTCTCCACAAATCCACCAAGCTTTGTGTCATCCGCAAACTTACTAATCAACCCAGTTACATTTTCCTCCAAATCATTTATGTATATTACAAACAGCAAAGGTCCCAGCACTGAACCCTGAGGAACACCACTTGTCACAGCCCTCCATTCAGAAACACACCCTTCCACTGCTACCCTCTGTCTTCTTTGACCGAGCCAGTTTTGTATCCACCTTGCTAGCTCACCTCTGATCCCATGCGACTTCACCTTCTGCAGCAGTCTGCCATGAGGGACCTTGTCAAAGGCCTTACTGAAGTTCATGTAGACAATATCCACTTCCCTACCATCATCAATCATCTTCGTCACTTCCTCGAAAAACTCGATCACGTTCGTGAGACACGACCTCCCCTTCACAAAACCATGTTGCCTCTCACTAATTCGTCCACTTATTTCCAAGTGGGAATAAATCCTGTCTCAAAGAATCCTCTCCAATAATTTCCTACCACTGAAGTAAGCTCACCGGCCTGTAATAACCTGGATTATTCTTGCTACCCTTCTGAAACAAAGGAACAACATTGGCTATTCTCCAATCCTCTGGGACCTCCCCTGTAGCCAGTGAGGACGCAAAGATTTCTCTCAAGGCGCCAACAATTTCCTCCCTTGCCTCTCTCAGTATTCTGGGGTATATCCCATCAGGCCCTGGGGACTCGTCTACCTTAATGTTTCTCAAGAACCCCAATACCTCCTCCGTTTTGATCTCAACATGACTCAAACTATCTATGCATCCTTTCCCAGACTCATCATCCACCAGGTCCTTCTCTTTGGTGAATACTGACACAAAGTACTAATTTAATACCTCGCCCATTTCCTCTGGCTCCACGCATAGATTCTCTCCCTAGTCCTTGAGTGGGCTAACCCTCTCCCTGGCTACTCTCTTGCTCTTTATATATGTCTAAAAAGCCCTGGGAATTTCCTTAATCCTGCTGGCCAAAGCTTTATCATGACCCCTTTTATCCCTCCTTACTCCTTGCTTAAGTTTCTTTCTACTTTCCTTGTATTCCACACTTGCTTCATGTGTTCCCAGCCTCCTTGCTTTGACAAATGCTTCCTTTTTCTCTTTGAAATGTGACAATGTATGTGTTTTCCGAATGTTGTATTCGATTCATAGAGCGGGAAAGTGAAGAACTGCGAAGCGTTAAAGACTGAAAGATTGCAGCAAGGCACACAGACTTGGACCTGTGTTTTTTTTTTCGTGAATGAACATCAATGCAGAGGAAAGTTATCAAAGTATAATCAGAGGTCTCGATGTGAGTTGACGAGATTATTGGGCTTTCGAATTTCGCGGTGTTTTCCACGGGAGGATTTACAGTTTGCTGATCATGTTTAATATTTTTTACGTTTTACAATCTTTATATCGAAATTCTTTGGGACGCTATTCGAATTCCCGAGTCGGGTATCGGTCTGGGAATGAACGCATGTGAAATAATTGGTCTCATTCTCTCACTGCCAAGGGACTTTCAATGGGGCAGATTTCCCAGTCTGCCCTCAGTCTGTGACAGGACAGTCAGCTTCAGTGTAATGTGAGGTTATTTAGAAAATAGAAAAACTACAGCACAAACAGGCCCTTCGGCCCACAAGTTGAGCCGGTCGTGTCCCTACCTACCTTGGCATATATATCGGCTTACCTCGAACCCTCAATCCTATTAGGACCCACGTACTCAACCAGAAGTCTCTTAAAATACCCTATCGAGTTTGTCTCCACCACCACTGATGGCAGCCGATTCCACTCACCCACCACCCTCTGAGTGAAATACTTACCCCTGACATCTCCTCTGCACCTACTCCCCAGCACCTTAAACCTGTGTCCTCTTGTAGCAGCCATTCCAGCCCTGGGAAAAAGCCTCCGAGAATCCTCCCGATCTATACCTCTCAATATCTTGTACACCTCTATCAGGTCACCTCTCATCCTTCGTCTCTCCAAGGAGAACATTTATCAGCAATAAATACACAATTCACTGCCAGATGCAGTGTGTAATGTGGAGAGGGCATAAGTTGAAGATAAGAGGGGAAATAATTAATGGGAACCTGAGGAGCAACTTTTTTACACGAGGGTGGTACTTATGTGGAATGAGTTGCCCCAGGAAATGTTAGAGGCAGGGACATTGACGACATTTAAAAGGCATTTGAACGGATACATAGGTAGGATAAGGTTTAGAGGGATATGGGCGAAATGCAGGCAAATGCGGTTAGGTTAGATGGACATTTTGATCGGCATAGACCAGTTTGGACCGAAGTGCTTTTCTCCGTGCTGTAGATTCTATGGTTCTAAGTTCCTATGTAGAATTGGACAAATACTATCAGTGTTGTAGCCGTTTAAAATATCATAAGGAATATGAGCAGGAGTCTGCCAATCTGCGGTCCAGCAAGTTCAATCCTGACTCATGTGGGATCTGTTGTAATAGTTTTGAATGCGCTCAGTGCCGGCCAGTCTACTGGCACGCTGCAGTGTTGATGCAATGGCCTAATTGTTTCTAATGGCTAGAATGGTGTTTTGATCTGAACTAATCCCTTGGAATGTTTTCAGAGTGGGTTTCATTGTGATAAGTGGAAGGCATGGTCATCTGACGGAGGAAGCTGGGTTCAAGGTGAGACATGTCTTGAAGCTGTGAGAGACCAGAGTGTTTTCCTGTCTCTGGAGTTGGAGTTTATGTTCTTTGTGTGGCTGTTTTTGGAAAGAGTCAGAGATTAAGATTACCTCTCTGATGTTTGGTGGCACTGAGGATATAAACCTCATGGGGAAATCCTGCTTTGAATTTCTGTCCATAGGTGTTGCAAAGTTGAAAATCCTGCATCACGTGAGCGTTTCGTTCTAACATCGCCCGAAGAAGGCTGTAGGTCTGTGGGGTTGCTTTCCCTTGGAACAACATAGCGAAGTACCTGTTAAAGGACTATACTGTGTTATGTTGTACTCTTGCAAATAGTAAAAGTTATGGTGATTCTTTTTGTTTCGATTTAACTAAGTTCTAAAATAAACTTTCTTTGTTAAAAGCATCCCAGTGGGCCAATTGATTCATACCTGAAGTGAAAACCTTATGCTCACCAATGCCAAAAATCGAATGTAAAACTTAGGTTCTCGGCTAACTTCACAAAACACCTTGGTATTTCTAGTCTGGTTCTTCGCACTTCAGAAATCACTTCAATTTTCCAACATTCTCTGACACTCGTTGTCACATGTCCCTGACCCACTGAAACATCTGAAGGAGCACATCTGTTCTGGACGCATTTTCCCCATCCCGCCCTCCACCAAAATCTCAATCGCCTCCCTGACTACTTCCCTCAGTTCGCCCAACCATCACATCGCCTGTTCAAAATCATCACCTTTGATTTCCATATCTCCCACTTCACCCACTATCTGTCCAGCTCCACGTGTCCAGATTGTCGATTCCAAACATTTCCAACACTGCTCCTGCCTACTTAACACCACTTTGCTGCCTCTCCACTCGCCCCCAGCGCAACTCCAGACAGGCACCACCTTCAACTCCACTTCAGGATTCCCTTATTCACACCGTTACCCCCGTCTGCATCCTGTTTCTACAAAACATTTTCCCTCACTTCAGTACCACCTCTATTTTCCACCTCTCACATTTCCAACTCTTCCATCGCTTTTATTCCCGTCTCCATAAGTCCACAATCGCTCAGACATTCCCCAGTTCAATCTTACCAATCACTCCCAGAACAACTCCCTACCAAACCCCTCCCATTTCTGGCCTTCATCAGACACACCGCTTACCTCCCTGACGTTTGGTAGCACTGAGGATATCAACGTCATGGGAAAATGCTGCTTTGGATTTCTGTCCATAGGTGTTGCAAAGTTGAAAATCCAGCATCACGAGAGCGTTCTTGTTCCACTTTCCTCCTACTCATCTGCAAACTGCCATTCAATCATCCCCATGACTCTCCATATCTACCAACCCCCTGCTTCATAACTACAAGTAGTCTATCAACCCCTACAAATGGTCACATGTCAACCCACAAAGTTCTTGACCAAACCCTCTGTTTACGGGGTATTTTCAGAGATTAGGGCCGTGATTCTCCCATTGCGACCCGCAAATTTTCTGTCGGGTCGCCGCGGGACAGGCGCATCCGCGGCCCTGAAAAGGGATTCACGCCTACGCCTGGAATGCATGTGCATCTTCCAGCGAAAGGTCGGCAGTCAGACGTCCCTGGAAACCGGCTGGAAGGCAGGTAAGTAACTTAAATCTGTTTTTAATCTGTTATAAATATGCATATTAGGTCATTATCGGGACCTTTCAGATCCCGATCTAATCTCCCACCCCGCTAGGAGTACTTAATTCTGGCGAGCTATAGACTAGCTCCCCACATTTGGGGAAGTAGCGGGAGACCCCGCTGGAATGAAGGGGGGGGGCAACTGGAGCCCCCCAGGAAGTCGGGCGGTAGGGGGGGTGGTGCCCCCTGCGCATGGGCATCTTGGCAGTGCCAGCCTGTACCCCCGGCACTGCCCAAGGCGCAAAGTGCCCATGCCCAGGGGGCACCTTGGCACTTGCCCACCGGGCATCGGGCAATGCCAAGGAGGCCTGGCCTATTATGGGTGATAGGTGGGGTGGGGTTCCCGCTGCCGCTCTGCAGACAGGATCAGTCGCGGCTGGAGGCAGGCCAGCGATTTGGGGGGTCTGAAGCGGGGATTGGTCTGCCAGGGGGGTGGTTGCCTCTGGAGTGTCTGACCCCGCGGGGAGGTGGGGGGGGGGGGTGATCAGCGGGGGAGGTGTCTGCCAGGTTGAGGGAGGTAGGGGGATCGCCACTGCTGGGGTGTGGGGCCTGGACATTGGGGCGCTCCAGGACGGGTGTGGTGGGGAGGGGGACGGGGGGGGTGGGGGGGGGAGTCAGGGCTGGCCAGCGAATTCACGACTGGGTCCTGTTCAGTGCACAGAGTGTGGAGATTCAGGTGAGAAACTGAACTGACAGAACAGTCGGGATTTAGAACAGTTTTTCCGCCAATTCAGCACTTTTGGGAGAATCGTCCCCTATGTATCACCAAAGACATTAGCCAATGCAAAGACGCAGAAACCTTGGTAGTGTCCCATTTAAAAACGTATCTTTATTTGACCAGTGGTCTGAGGGAGAGATTAGCATTGGAAGCCCAACGCCTCTCTGGAAGAGAAGGCCCTGACACTCCAATACAACTCTGAGGTTACAATGCATCCGCCAGAACACTTATACATTCCTCTAGTTCTCTTTTCCCGCCTTCCAGGTAGGTATGAACCAGTCATTATTATTACAATCAATCATTGTTAACAGTTGTGGTATATCTTAACCAAGTACATTCTACCCACTGACATCATGGGATTTCATTGGTCCATATAATCTGAATGCTCTTCCCACTGTCGCTAAGCAACCCCAGATGCTTAGATACAAAGTCCCAACTCTCAGTTATGTCAATGGCCGAACCAGATGTTTAAAGTTCTCACGCCTGATAAGCACTGCCTTCTCAGGGCAACTTGAACAGCCCTATTCATATTGCGGCTTTCAGAATCATACCGTCCATAACTTTTGCTGATAAAACAATACACATTCTGTGGTTTCAATGTTTGAATGAATGCCGTTTGTCTCACTAAGTCTTCATCTCATCATGCCGTGCGGTAACCTGTCTTTTAAAATACAGCTGAATAAATTTTAAAATCCAAAATATATGTTTAAATCAGAAATACGCGTTCAAATCTCTTACTTGTTTAAATCTCTTACTGTGTTCATGCTGCCTTCATGCAAATAGTGTGAGTCTGATCTGAGGTCATTTCATTCAGTGCTGGTGATTTATTAATGTCCTAAATCCCGAATTGTTCGAAATTTCTCGAAACTATTTTGAATTTCTACAACACCCTTAACATCTCCTCAACAGCAACCTTTCATTCCACCACTTATATTGTCACTCTGCTGTCCACATATATTCCAGGACCTCCCCACCCTACCGCACCTATAGTCCCCGCCTTTCACACTATCAAATCCTCGACACGTTTTCCATCATACCGGTGCCCATTCAATGATATAATTATCCCCTATCTCCACCTCTGCAACCAGTACTATGGCCACCTCTACACCCCACTGCTACCCTCCACTCATCATGCAACATCCATCCCAGCTCCATTTCTCTGTGATACTGTTTCTCAGGCTCTTCGTACAACCCGCATCTGATCATTGCCACCAACAAATTATGCATTTGCTCAGGAACCTCTGTTCTTATTGAAAACGTTCACATTTCCATTCGCCACTCTGTTGCCGTCTAGTTCATTTCCGCCCATCTAGTTTATTTCGGTGATTACTGATTACAGCTAAGGCTCTTCATCGTTTGCCATGTGTGTGAGATCAACACTTCAATCACCTATTTCCACCTCCCTCACACTTCCATCCTCCAACCCTCATCAATTAATGACTCTCTCTCTGTGGCAATGTTTCCAGCCAAACTGATCCCCCTCTTTTCAATGCCATCTGTTCACCTAGTCAGCCTCGCTGCATTTCCACCCACATTTAAAATAAAAAGCAAAACATAAACCGAATCATAATTTAAAGGCAAAATACTGCGGATTCTGGAACATGAAATAAAAACAGAAAATGCTAGAAAATCTCAGCAGGTCTGACAGCATCTGTAGAGAGAGAATAGAGCTCTGTCAAAGAGTCCTCACGATTCGAAACAGTAGCTCTATTCTCTCTCCACAGATGCTCTCAGGTCTGCTGAAATTTTCCAGCACTTTTTTATAGACTGCAACATACTGGCTCAATCTACTCATCTGAAATTCCTCTTTCCGCTGTTTTACGTCTCTCTTTTGAATAGAGTCTTGACTTCAAACTTAACAGATACTATTCAACACCGATAGAACAATCTGTTGAAAGTGGAAGTTATTTCAACTCTGATTAACACATTATATTTCAGGTTTGACGTGGACTCGCGGTTCTTAAATTACCGCGGGCATTGAATTACATATTAAGGAAGTCCTGAAATAGTGAAGAGGATTAATCACCACATGGATGCAAATTGGGTGAAATGTTTGGACTGGTTTAGAGGAAATAAGCATATCTCTAGTCGGCAGTCCACGTGGACAATTACTTTTCTGACATTGTTTTGAAACTAGCTTGAAAAATTAGTCTGCTTTTATAAATGTATAACATGTATTTACCATCTATTTCATTGCTGGTGATAGTAAATTTAATGTTGAGCTACGTTTTCAGACCCAGTGGACTTTAATCACGCATTTAAAATATTTTGATACTGAGCTGATTGGATTCGATGATTTTGATCTAGTTTTAGTGTGACAATCAGAATGGGAGTTTGTCTTCACTGATGTTCCCTCTCCCCATTTTTAATTGATTTCCAAATCAGTGCAAAGGGATATGTGAGCACATTGAGTAGAATGTTTCGGAACTTTCGCTGGGTTATTGTGTAAATAGCTGTGTTAGTGCAGGAGCTCAGAAGCTGCAGCATAATTCCAGCCTCTTGGAACATGGGGAAAGCATTTAATTTCGATCTGCGATTGAAGGCTGCTGCAGTTCTGTAATATAAAAAATGTATAACTGCTGTCATCCAGAGCAGGATAAAACTACTGGATATTGCAAATAACAACACAATGGATGTTCTGCGATTGATCAGCTCAGGGTCCTTTTCATGCCCGTCATTGCTGTGATGCCGGAGGCTCACTCTGCCACGATTGGCTATTAAAATGCGTTTGACCGTGACAGTGTTAAATAACAAAATCAGTAAGAATGGAAATACTGGGGTTAACATCTGCTCAATCCAAGAGAATGCTATCCAAGCGGGCAAAATATAAAAAAATGGTGATAATAAGCAACCGTGCTCTCTCCTGCTATAATAGGAAGAATAAGCGAATGGCCAGGGAATGTTCTTTAAACAGAACAGCAAAGTCACAATGCTGATAACCACAGCAGCGGTTTTCTCGGTACAGTATTTTAGTTTCAGCTTCTGGTAGCAAATGGCCACAAGGCGATCAAAGGTAAAAGAGACCGTCAACCAAACAGAAATGTCAATGGCAGCCGGGGACATGTAGAGAATGAATCTGCAAATGGGAGTGTAGAGCAGGTAGGTGTCATACAAATACATTGTAGCAATGCGGTGTAAGATTACATTGCAGACAATGACCATGAGATCCGCTGTCGCCATCGCCACCAGGTAACAGGTGATGCATTTCGACAGGCCACAGTTTTTGATCGACAGGATGGCGATTGTTACGAGGTTCACTGTGAGAAATAGAATAGAAAACAGTAATATATTGGGCCCATAATAATGGTGAATTGACATTACAATAACTGGTCGAAGCTAAAATTAAAGCAATCTGCAGGAATCACTTTCATTTGAAGTTAAGTGTACTGGAATCCCCACTCCTGGCGTTCTATGTTAATACCCTGACTACAGTAAGAAGCTCACAACACCAGGTTAAAGTCCAACAGGTTTATTTGGTAGCAAATACCATAAGTTTTTGGAGCGCTGCTTCTTCGTCAGATGGAGTGGAAATCTGCTCTCAAACAGGACACAGAGACACAAAATCAAGTTACAGAATACTGATTAGAATGCGAATCCCTACAGTCAGCCATGCAGATGCTACGACAATGGATGAATGAACACCGCTCGACAATCGCCAGGCAAGACTGTTCTCTTCCTGTGGGGGAGCACTTCAGCAGTCACGGGCTTTCAGCCTTGGATCTTCAGGTAAGCATTCTCCAAGGCGGCCTTCACGACACACGACAGCGCAGAGTCGCTGAGCAGAAACTGATAGCCAAGTTCCGCACACATGAGGATGGCCTAAACCGGGATGTTGGATTTATGTCACATTATCAGTAACCCCCACAGCTTGCCCCCTGGACTTGCAGAATCTCACTGGCTGTCCTGTCTGGAGACAATACACATCTCTTTAACCTGTGTTTAATGCTCCCTCCACCCACATTGTCTGTACCTTTAAGACCTGGCTGGCTGTAGGGATTCGCATTCTAATCAGTATTCTGGAACTTGATTTTGTGTCTCTGTGCCCTGTTTGAGAGCAGATATCCACTCCATCTGACGAAGGAGCAGCGCTCCGAAAGAGAATGGTATTTACTACCAAATAAACCTGTTGGACTTTAACCTGGTGTTGTGAGACTTCTTACTGCGTTCACCCCAGTCCAACGCCGGCATCTCCGCATCATAATATCCTGACTATCCAGTGCATGGTGTTGGCATACATTATTGTGATGTCGCATCTTGCAGCTGCAATGCTATGTGTGAGCCTTTAGATGGCGATCTCTCGCAATTTCAAATGGTTAAAATAAAACTGAGCAGAACCCACAGCTGGAGAGGTGGGAATCTCCAGGATCAACGGGCTGAGGGACCCACCAATACCAATGATGAACAGAACACCAGGGAACAAGACAACTATGATATAAGCAGCAGGGAAGAAGTTACCCACCAGGATGAACGGATAAGAAACTGAGGTAAAAGCAGCAGAACGAAAACACTACACTACATTCATAGAATCATAGAAACCCTACAGTGCAGAAGGAGGCCATTCGGCCCATCGAGTCTGCACCGACCACAATCCCACCCAGGCCACATATTTACCCACTAATCCCACTAACCTACGCATCTCAGGACTCTAAGGGGCAATTTTTAACCTGGCCAATCAACCTAACCCGCACATCTTTGGACTGTGGGAGGAAACCGGAGCACCCGGAGGAAACCCACGCAGACACGAGGAGAATGTGCAAACTCCACACAGACAGTGACCCGAGCCGGGAATCGAACCCGGGACCCTGGAGCTGTGAAGCAGCAGTGCCAACCACATTATAAAGACAGTGTATCATTGAAAATGAAGCTAGTAGGTGGTAACAACGTGCCAAGGGAGGAGGAAAAGATACTTCAAAAATTAAAAAATATAACTATTCAGAAGAAAACTTTAATATCAAAATGTACAAGGGCAAGGAAGGAAAGCAACATCAAACTATAACACAGTAGGGAAGACAACAGCAGAAGTCCGAAGGGATGAATTGACAAAATATCTACATGAACATCATTCTACAGCAGATGCTTATTCTTATCTTCAAATAAACAAGGTTAAAGAACAATAACACCTTTCACTCAGAATCACAGCCAAACGTAATATATTTAGCCGGTACAGAAAATAAACCAGAAGCAAGTTCAAAACTTCAAGAGGTCAAAGTAACTTACCAGGTACCCCGACAGTTGCGAGTGTCGGATAGTATACAGCTGCTGCGTCTGAAATTGGTGTCCAACGCATTTTCCGTGCGTTAAGGATCCGTGCTCGAGTCCTCCTGGACACTGAGAGAGTGAAGGGAAATGAAGGATTTATTTATTGTGAAATAGCTGCTTGGTGATGACAAATTCACACATCCCCAATGATATTAGTCACAGTTTGGTTAACAAACAAGCTGCTGACACCAGCTGTTCTCTCTCTGTAGATCTCATTAGGGATTGTAGCAAAACATATGAGTCTTTTGGGGTTGCGGTCGATGTTGACAGTAAGCCAACTGTGCAATGTTGGTGATTTCTAAACCAAGCCCTTCACCACGGATTTTACATTTGAAAACTGGACACTGCTTTCGATTCCCTTGACCAATCCCCTCGCTGACTAATTTCCCTTCACAGTCCTTGCTCTTATTAACGATCCCTCATCTCGATTTTCATTATTTTCGCAAATTCTCTTCATCTGCTCCCTCGCCATCTTTTCTCCCCAAATTAATCTTTCTGATTCTGTCTCTCTTCCATTTCAAACGAATTTCACCATCCCATCTCTTCAATTTAGCGCCACTCTTTGCGTCTTTTATCATTTATCTGTGAGTCTGATTCCCCACATCTCTCATCTTGTCACTCCTGCTCACTCCAACACAGCTGGAAAGCCAAGTGGTGAGGGTGGCACAAAGAGTTTAGAGACGGATATAGACCGGATGAGTGAGTGGGAAAAACCTTGGCAGTTGGTTGTAATGTCGAAAAATGTGATGTTATACATTTTGGTGGGAAGATAAATGAGCAGAAGATGATTAAAATGGAGATATCTTCAGTTTTTGGTGGGAAGATAAATGAGCAGAAGATGATTAAAATGGAGATGTCTGCAGTCCTGCCACACAGGAATATTTAGGGCACTCGTGCATAAATCGCAAAAAGCCGGTTCAGTCGGTAATAGGTAAAGCAAAGCAAATGTTAATCTTTTTTCAGAAGGAATGGATTATAAAAATAATGAATTCTTCCTCAAACCGTAGCAGGCAACTACAGAGCACACCAGGATTACTGGTTTTGGCTGATGGCACTGGATGAAATGAAGTTCGAGGAAGTGCAAGGGCACAAGGAGATTTAAAGAGACATGTTAGAATATTACTGCAATAATTCAGCCAAGCGCCAGTTTCCCATCACTAAAACCTTTACCACTCCTTCAGTAAACAGTCTGGGAGTCTTCACCACGGAACCTACAACTCTGCTCCAGGTAAAGTTACAGGACTAAAATCCCCCGGTGGCTGCTTCTCATTGGGTCTCTAACCCGGCCAATAAGGCTGCACACACGCCACTAAACCCTTGGGGAGAACAGCCGATGTTCTCCTGTGCCCTTCGTGATCGTCACAACATCACCCCCACCCCTCAGGTCAGTGCCTCTCCAGCACTTCCACTGACAAGAGATCCTTTCCATCTCTTGCTGCTTTGACGGAGGTCCTTTAAAGGTGGGACTGGGTTATGTGTTGTAAACCGAAAAGGGGCCTTCTTTATCAAAGAGAGAGAAACAGGGTTACTATGCAGATTCATCCTCAAGTTCCACTTTAGTCTGGAGGCCCAATACTTTCACCCTCCAGCTCTCACTCCATAACTTCACTATCCAGAGGGGCAAGTGCAGAGTTACTTTCAAGCTGAGCAGTGACACTGGCAGTGACAATCTTCTTGACCAGTGCTGCGGGGTGGATCCGAATGACAGGACCACACTGTACGCAAAAAGACGTGTTACCCCAGAGGAACTGATAATGGGATGTCAGCTTCGTACCAAAGAACCGTGGTGTAGAAGGAAACCGTTCAGCCCACCGAGCGTACACCGACAACAATCCAACCCAGGGTCTATCTCTGTAACCCATGCATTTACCCTGCTAGTCTCCCTCACACCAGGGACAATTGAACATGGCCAATCAACCTAACCCGCACATCTTTGGACTGTGGGAGGAAACCAGAGCAGACAAGGGGAGAACGTGCAAACTCCACACAGGTAGGCTGCCGAAGCCGGAACTGGACCCGGGACCCGGAACTGAGACAGCAGAGCGAAGCACTGTGCGACTATGCTGACCAGATGAGACTACTCTTCCCAAACTTGACGGGGCGGATGGAGCCCCAAGAGGAAAGACAAATGAGAATTTTTGATTCTGTGAGGACAAAAACATTTTTTGCAATGTCTGAACTGGTTCAGGTATGGAATTTAGGGGATGGACCCGATGGGTCCCTCGCATCGTTATGGAGAAAGCAGGACAGGAATCGAACAAGATCAAAGCTCATTCTCAAACACTAAAGAAGCACTTAGCCCAGGTACATGAACCCAGGCGCTGCAGGGCCACTGCCATGGGTGCACGAAAGCTAAGGGTGAGAACTTTTGATTTTCCCAATGATGGACACATTTTTAAACAAGTCTGTAATGTCAGAATCAAGACCATGCCACCAGATGGAGCATCTTCCTTCTTGACGCTCCCATTATGTAGCCTCGTTGATATTGGGCACCATCCTGGGGCTGGAACAATTTATTTGGATCCCCAAAACATGTTTGCATCCTCGACACTAAGACCAGCTGTCTCAAAGAAATAGGGCTTAATTTCTTCAGAGGGTTGTCCTTGGAATGCACTGTCTAACATCGTGTGCCTTATCTTGGATTAGGTTGGATCTTTTTTGTGTTCAGACTTTTATCTGCCTTGTGGGCAATTGACAATGTCTCCACACGTTCAGGTCATCGCAACCTCTACTAATGGTGGTAAATACGCCAGGGTTGTGGGCAACGGAATGTGACTCAGTGTGTCCGCATTAGCCATTCGAGTCCCAGGGCAATGCTCCAGAGGGTTTTAATCGGCCGCCAGTAACAAGGCCCAACGCTGGATCCGAGTGTGAATTACAATAGAAGGGGCGGAGACAGAGATGATGGATCATTTAAAAAGAGAAGACAACATTTAGAGAGCAGGTTATCAATAAGGGAAATGTAATCAGAGAGCGGCAGGAGAGAACAGAGTTTCCTAAGAATGCAGAAGCATATAATTATGGAGAGAACAAAAAAAAACTGGAATAGGTAGAACTAAACGAAATATAAATAAATAGCCCAGAAATGATAGCCATTGCACAGACATGAATTTAAGATGACAAAGACTGGGACTTGAATATTCAAGCGTAGGTTGCATTTAGGATGGACCGGAAGCTAGGGGAAAACTGGAGGGCTCATTCTGTAAAAATAAAAATATCATTGCTAAAATAGAGAGAACTGATCACAGTTTTGGAAATTAGGATCTCAAATCAGTTTCGGTATCGCTGAGAAGTACTAAATGTAAGAATTCACTTGTGGAGGTGGTTTCAAGGTCCGCTAACAGTATTCACAGGATAGGGGGGACTATACGGAAATAAAATCAACTGGATAAAAAGTTAAAAGATATAACAGAGATGAAGTGGCAGATATTTGGAAAAAAAATGTCACAATATTATAAATATATACATTCCATCCAGGTACAACGACTCTGAGGCTAACAGTGTCTAACTATTGAACTTAACTAGAAAATCAGATTGAAAGAAACGTCTTATCATTCAGAAAACATGAGTGCCAGGTGAGAAGATTTGGCAACATATGAAAAACAGCAAAGAACGTCCGAAAAATTAATAAGGATGGAGAAATCAGAAAGAACTAGGGGCAGGAGTGGGTCATCTGGCCCCTGGTACCGGCTCCGTCATTCAATATGATCATGGCTGGTCTTTTTGTTGGCTCAGCTCCACTTACCCGCCCGCTCACTACAACCCTCCATTCCTTTACTGTTCAAAAATTTATCTATCCTTGTCTTAAAAATATTTAATGAGGTAGTGTCAACTGTTTCACTGGGCATGGAAGTTCACAGATTCACAACCCTTGGGTGAAGGAGTTCCTCCTCAACTCAGTCCGGAATCTGCTTCCCCTTATTTTGAGGCTATGCCCCCAGTTGTAATTTCGCCTGCCAGTGGAAACAATTTCCATGCATCTACCTTATCTATTCCCTTCATAATCTTATCTGTTTCCATAACATTTCCCCTCATTCTTCTGAATTCCAATGAGTATAAAGAATATGAACAAAGAAAATGACAGCACAGGAACAGGCTCTTCGGCGCTCCAAGCCTGCACCGACCATGCTGCCCAACTGAACTGAAACCCCCTACCCTTCTGTGGACCAGATCCGTCCATTTCCATCCTATTCATGTATTTGTCAAGAAGCCACTTAAAAGTTACGATCGTATCTGCTGCCACTACTTCCCCCGTCAGCGAGTTCCAGGCACCCACCACCCCCTGTCTAAAATACTTGCCTCATACATCCCCTTTAAACCTTGCCCCTCGCACCTTAAACATATGCCCCCTAGTAATTGACTCTTGCACCCTGGGAAAAAGCTTCTGACTATCCACTCTGTCCAAGCCCTCATAATCTAGTAGACATCTATCAGGTCGCCCCTCAACCTCCGTCGTTCCAGTAAATGGTCCCAGTCTACTCAATCTCTCCTCATAAGACAGCCCTCTCAATTCCAGAATCAACCGAGTGAATCTCCTCTGCACCCCTCCAATGTTAGTGTATCCTTTCTCAAGTAAGGAGACCAAAACTGTACACAGTACTCCAGGTGTGGCCTCACCAGCACCAACATAACCTGGCTGTTTTTTTTTTAACTCCATCCCTCCAGCAATGAAGTACAACATTTAATTTGCCTTCTTAATTATCTGCTACACTTGCAAACCAACTTGTTTGTGATTCATGCTCAAGGAAACTGATGTCCCTCTGCACAACAGCATCCTGTAATTGTTTACCATTTAAATAATAGGCAATTTTGCTGTTATGAATACCGAAATGGATGACCTCACATTGACCAGCATTATACTCCATCTGCCTGACTTCTGCCCACTCACTTAGACTGTCACTATCCCTTTGCAGACTTTCAGTGTGCTCTGTACACTTTGCTCTGCCACTCATTTTAGTGTTGTTTGCGAATTTTGACACACTGCACTTGGTTCCCAACTCGAAGTAATCTATGTCAATCGCAAACAATTGCGGTCCCGACACTGATCCCTGAGGCACACCACTCATCACTGATTGCCTATCAAAAAAGCACCCATTTAACCTTGCTCTTTGCTTCCTGTTAGTTAAACAATCCTCTATTCATGCTAATACATTACCCGTAACACTGCTCTTTTGTCTTATGCAGCAGACTTTGGTCCGGCGCCTTGCCAAATGCCTTCTGGAATTCAAATACACCTCATCCACAGGTTCCCCATTGTTCACTGCGCTCGTAATGTTCTCAAAGAATTCCACCAAATTAGACCAACACGACCATGCCCTTCATGAACCCAAGCTGCGTCTTCCCATTAGGACAATTTATATCCAGATGTCTCGCTATTTCAACCTTGGTGGTAGATTCAAGCATTTCCCCGACTCCAGAACCTGAGCTAACCAGCCTATGGTTAACTGCCTTTATCTACCTTATGTTGTAAACAGTGACATCACATTTGCTTTTTTCCAATCTGCGGGAACCACCCCAGAGTCCAGTGAATTTTGTTAAATTACCACTAGTGCATTTGCTATTTCCCCTGCCATCTCTTGCCCAACACTATCTCTTTCGTGATGATGAAGACACCAATGATTACAGAAAGTACAGCAACAATAAACTGAACAGGTCTGCAACCTCCCTAGATGGAAAAACGGAGTAAATTGTCCATTGCAAAGCGGTTTTCCGTGGGAAATGAAGGCCTGAAGGCAAGTGATGGGGTGATAGTGTTTGCAAGGGTGTCAAGAATTGTTTAGGCTGATTCCAGGGACGGCGGGACTGATGTATGAGGAGAGATTGACTAGGTGAGGATTGTTTTCTCTGGAGTTCAGACAAATGAGGGGGGATCTCATAGTGACTTACAAAGTTCAAACAGGACTAGACAGGGTAGGTGCAGGGGGGATGTTGCCGACCGTGGGGGAGTCCAGAACCAGAGGTCACAGTCTGAGGATACGGGGTTAGCCCATTTAGGAGAGAGGTTCGGAGACATTTCTTCACCAGAAGAGTGCTGAGCTGTGGAATTCATTACCATGGGAAGTAGTTGATAGAACATAAGAACATAAGAAATAGGAGCAGGAGTAGGCCATCTGGCCCTTCGAGCCTGCCCCGCCATTCAACAAGATCATGGCTGATCTGAAGCGAATCAGTTCCACTTACCCGCCTGCTCCCCATAACCCCTAATTCCCTTATCGATCAGAAAACTATCTACCCGTGATTTAAACATATTCAACGAGGAAGCCTCCATCACTTCAATGGGCAGAGAATTCCAGAGATTCACTACCCTCTGAGAGAAGAAGTTCCCCCTCAACTCTGTTCTGAACTGGCCCCCCCCCCCCTTATTTTGAGGCTGTGCCCTCTAGTTCTGGTTTCCCTTCTAAGTGGAAAGAATCTCTCCACCTCTACCCTATCCAGCCCCTTCATTGTCTTATATGTCTCTATAAGATCACCCCTCATCCTTCTAAACTCCAACGAGTACAGACCCAATCTGTTAATCTCTCCTCATAAGCTACACCCCTCATCTCCGGTATCAACCTGGTGAACCTTCTCTGCACTCCCTCCAAGGCCAATATATCCTTTCGCAAATAAGGGGACCAAAACTGCACACAGTACTCCAGTTGCGGCCTCACCAGTGCCTTGTACAGTTGCAGCAAGACCTCCCTGCTTTTATACTCCATCCCTCTCGCGATAAAGGCCAACATTCCATTCGCCTTCTTGATCACCTGCTGCACCTGCAGACTGAGTTTTTGCGATTCGTGCACAAGGACCCCCAGGTCCCTCTGCACAGTCGCACGATGTAATTTTTCTCCATTTAAATAATATTCCAATTTACTATTATTTCTTCCAAAGTGGATAACCTCACATTTGCTAACGTTATATTCCATCTGCCAGATCCTCGCCCACTCGCTCAGCCTATCCAAATCTCTCTGCAGACTTTCCGCGTCCTCCACGCAATTCGCTTTCCCACTCACCTTCGTGTCATCAGCAAACTTGAATACCCTACATTCAGTCCCCTCCTCCAGATCATCTATGTAAATGGTAAACAATTGAGGCCCCAGCACCGATCCCTGCGGCACGCCACTGGTCACCAACTGCCAACCAGAAAAACACCCATTTATCCCAACTTTCTGCTTCCTGTTAGATAGCCAATCCCCAATCCACGCCAACACCTTACCCCTAACTCAGTGTACCCCAATCTTCTGCAACAACCTTTTGTGAGGCACCTTATCGAACTAAAACATTGAATGTGTGCAAGAGCCACCTAGATATAACACTTGGGGCGAACAGGATCAAAGGTTTTGTGTCAGCAGTAGGATTAAGCTGTTGAGTTGGATGATGAGCCAAGATTGGACTTAATTCAATTACTAGGGGGCACAGGTTTAAGGTTTAAAGGAGATGTACGAGGCAGATTTTTTACACAGAGGTTGGTGGGTGCCTGGAACTCGTTGCTGGGGGAGGTAGTGGAAGCGGATACGATAGTGACTTTTATGGGGTGTCTTGACAAATACATGAATAGGATGGGAATAGAGGGATATTTTCCCCGGAAGGGTAGGGGGTTTTAGTTCAGTCGGGTAGCATGATCGGTGCAGGCTTGGAGGGCCGAAGGGCCTGTTCTGGCGCTGTATTTTTTTTGTTCTTTGTTCTTTGAATGGCGGCTCAGGCTCGAAGAGCCAAACGGCCTCCGCCTGCTTCAGTCTTCAATGTGTCTATGTTTATTCGCTGGGGAGTATAACTAGAAAAAAGTCATGGGATATGAGTTGTTGTCGGCGTTTGCGAGGTGACTGGGTATCGCCGAAACATCAGAGAATACAAGACTTAGAAAGCCAGTGTCTCAGTTTACAGATGTAACTTTTCTTTGATCAGCGAGCCACAGGGAGAGATAGTTCACAGAGCGCTCGGCCACAGAAGACGAAGACCAGCCTGTTTTCTCCAATAAACTCTGACGTATAATGTTTAGGAAAGCTCAATTATACACTTTTCTGATCAGATACTTCCGCCTTTCAATAGCTTGAATCAATTATCTTCAATATAGATAAATCAACAGTAATACCTGCCATATAGACGTTACCTTCCGTCAGAATGGCGTTTCATTAGTTCATAAAGTCCAGGCGTATCATTTGCTTTTGGTTACCTCAACATCCTGTGTCCCATAGTAACCAGACACATGGCCACTAAGTTCAAAGTTAACAATCCCACAAGTGCACCTCCAGGTTATTGCCAAGTCAGACTCACACATGATCCCGTGTCCGTGCAAGCATTCAACTTATCTGGACAGTGAATTGGTTCTATTCACGAAGCTATCCTGAATGTTCGACCGTTAGATAATTTACTGATCAAACTTGCCTATTTCCTAGGTTTCATTGCTCTCGTAGAATGTGGTGCTTGTCCTTTTGCCATCTACCATCATGCTTTTGCAACAATCTGCCTGTGACCAGAGCGAGCGATGGTTTAAGAAATACATTTATAAAATAATTTAGTACTTTCAAAATATCAGCATATATGTCTTAAATCATTGGGAGTTGTTCAAATTTCTTACTGCATGTTATAGTCTGGTTTAAAATCATTTTTCTTAATTCTGCCAGTGTTTTAAACGCCTAATGGTTTCAAAATTCCTCCCACCGACTCAGATTTTTTCCTTGGACCAACATGAGTGAAAGGATGTGGAAATGATAGCATCAAATACAGTAAGCATAGGTGAAGATTAATTGTTAATTGCAAAATGTAGGACAATGCTTTATGATTCCAATTATTGCCTTCTCCAGAATGTAAAATTCAACACTCCCATTGCCAAAGATCTGTTTCAGGAATGGCCCTAGATTTAGCACCATTACCGGATTCACAGTTTTTTGGGATGTCAGACGATAAGGAGAGTTTCACAAACCTATATTACGAGCGGAAGCTATTTGCAAATTTTAGAATGGCGTCAAACCTTCGAGAGCATGAGACATGAAGAGACTGCACCGATTTCCTCTTAATCCTCAAGAGGAAAAGCTCCACTTCGGTGAAGTTAAAATCCCACTCATTGCCATTGTGCTTTTAATGGAAATTAAATGGAAATATAAATTATTGTTTTTAATGCTATTTGCATATGGCATTTCGTGCACGTATTTTTTTAAAAAAAATTTACAACTTGCATAAATCTTTATCCTTCCAGCCTCACAGCGGCAATCTGTAAAGCTTGGGCGATCGCACATTCCCTTATTGCGGGCTATCAAGAGGGCTTTTAACCCTGAGTTTGTTATATCGAAAATCATTCAGGGAATGTTTGTACTGTTAAATCTTTAAATGTGTTTGTGTGTTTTAATTGTTATAATATTGTTTTCTTTATTTCATTAAACCGATAATTTTAAGATGTAAAATCATCATAATTGGTCTGAGATTTACTTCCCATTATTTTAAATTACTCCTCATTTTATACAGATTGCAAACTCGTTGTGGCAGCAGATTCAACTTTCCTTTTGGGATTTAGGAATCCTCGCATTTGCCAAGTGCCATGTCATAAAGAGTGAGGTTGTTTTTTTTCTGGTTTTCACAAATGCATCAAATGACAATCAGGTTCTACATCACAAACGATAACAAGTAATCCATGTGACCAGTGTGGGGAACGGGAGGGGATTACATTTGAACGGCACCGATTTCCCCTCCCACCATCCATCAGCTGGAGAAAGGTGTTTCTGTCTCTGAATTCCCCCTTCGTAAGTTGTCGAGTGCTTTCGATCATCCGTCAGTTTGCATTGACTTAATTATCTATGAAAATCCAGACAGAAAACTCGAGATAATGAAAATAAGAGAATTTGCATCTTGTCCACATAGAGTGAACATGGCAAGACTTGTGAGAACTCCCGCCATTTTTGCACCAATAGAATAAAGAGATAGAGAAGGGAAAGAAAGGAGCTCAGGGCAATATCACAACAACAACAAATATAATGGTTATGGTTTCCCATGTGTCTGGAGTCCAGAATCACAGATCGAGTGGTGTATTCTGTCACAGGGCAGCAGGTTGAATTTGTGGCAGGGCGACCCTTTCTTCCAGACGGAAATAAGTTTCAGTTTATTGATGCATTTCTTTGACAGTAAATTATAAAATCAAGCTGCAATTAATTGCATCATTGGATATGATAAAATATATGTCATTGGATTATGTGATTCTTAAATAGGGAATGGTAACGATGTGTTCATGCTTCTTTAGTTGTAATTGGTTTCAAGCTAACTTGATCTTCGGAGGAAATAAAACTTGAAATGTCTGGCGGAGAGAGAGTGAGAGAGAGAGACGGACAGAGAGATAGGGAGAGAGAGAGAGAGAGAGCGGAGGGGGAGAGAGAGAGGCGGACAGAGAGAGAAATGGAGAGACAGAGAGAGAGAGCGAGTGAGAGACAGGGAGAGAGAGCGAGAGAGAGAGGAAGACAGACACAGAGAGAAAGTTTGTGCAAGTTCTGCATATGTTAGCAGCATTTACCACCCTCAGGCATGTTGAAAGAGGATGTGACCAAGGTCGCAGTGTTGAAATGCAATCGCTGTGCTGAAGTAAAATCTGCAGCAGTCATAATAAACACAATCATAATAAATGATGAAATTAAAATCAGGGTGAAAGGGAGGGAAAGTCCTTTTTTGGAATGCTTACTTCTTCAAAAATGTATTACACTTTGTGTTTGACATGATTCAGAACAAGCGACCCATTTTCCAACAAACCCCAGCATTTTTAAACAACCATACTCGCATTCAAGTCCCGACATGGAGCTCCATATATCTGTAACATCCCTCAATTCATATAACATATCTGCATTGTTCCAACGCTCGCCTCTTGAGTATCCCTCGAAGACCGTCCATTGAAGATTGCAGAAATGTCTTCTCTTGCTTCAGGACTTGGCTCTGGATTTTTGCTTCAACTGTCTCCATTAAGATGCTTCAAACCTATTGTTGTGGTCAGATGTTGGTCCACCTTCCTATCAGAGAATTGCGGGACCACAGAACATTTAGGACACGGAATGAGGTCAGGCTCGTTGTTGCTGTTCAGGCCTCTGAGTGAGTTTTGTCATTCGCCCACCTTCTCTCCGTAGCCCTCCATATTTTTCTGTATCATAGAACATAGAACAGTACAGCACAGAACAGGCCCTTCGGCCCACGATGTTGTGCCGAGCTTTATCTGAAACCAAGATCAAGCTATCTCACTCCCTATCATCCTGCTGTGCTCCATGTGCCTATCCAATAACCACTTAAATGTTCCTAAAGTGTCTGACTCCACGATCACTGCAGGTAGTCCATGCCACACCCCAACCACACTCTGCGTAAAGAACCTACCTCTGATATCCTTCCTGTATCTCCCACCACGAACCCTATAGTTATGCCCCCTTGTAATAGCTCCATCCACCCGAGGAAATAGTCTTTGAACGTTCACTCTATCTATCCCCTTCATCATTTTATAAACCTCTATTAAGTCTCCCCTCAGCCTCCTCCACTCCAGAGAAAACAGCCCTAGCTCCCGCAACCTTTCCTCATAAGACCTACCCTCCAAACCAGGCAGCATCCTGGTAAATCTCCTCTGCACTCTTTCCAGCGCTTCCACATCCTTCCTATAGTGAGGTGACCAGAACTGCACACAATACTCCAAATGTGGTCTCACCAAGGTCCTGTACAGTTGCAGCATAACCCCACGGCTCTTAAACTCCAACCCCCTGTTAATAAAAGCTAACACACTATAGGCCTTCTTCACAGCTCTATCCACTTGAGTGGCAACCTTTAGAGATTTGTGGATATGGACCCCAAGATCTCTCTGTTCCTCCACAGTCTTCAGAACCCTACCTTTGACCCTGTAATCCACATTTCATAGAAATCATAGAAACCCTACAGTGCAGAAGGAGGCCATTCGGCCCATCGAGTCTGCACCGACCACAATCCCACCCAGGCCCTACCCCCACATATTTTACCCGCTAATGTACGCATCTCAGGACTCTAAGGGGCAATTTTTTTTTTAACCTGGCCAATCAACCTAACCCGCACATCTTTGGACTGTGGGAGGAAACCGGAGCACCCGGAGGAAACCCACGCAGACACGAGGAGAATGTGCAAACTCCACACAGACAGTGACCCGAGCCGGGAATCGAACCCGGGACCCTGGAGCTGTGAAGCAGCAGTGCTAACCACTGTGCTACCGTGCTAATTTAAATTAGTCCAACCAAAATGAATCACCTCACATTTATCAGGGTTAAACTCCATTTGCCATTTTTCAGCCCAGCTTTGCATCCTATCTATGTCTCTTTGCAGCCTACAACAGCCCTCCACCTCATCCACTACTCCACCAATCTTGGTGTCATCAGCAAATTTACTGATCCACCCTTCAGCCCCCTCCTCTAAATCATTAATAAAAATCACAAAGAGCAGAGGACCAAGCACTGATCCCTGCGGCACTCCGCCAACAACCTGCCTCCAATCCGAAAATTTTCCATCGACCACCACCCTCTGTCTTCGATCAGACACAGTAAGAATCTCACAACACCAGGTTAAAGTCCAACAGGTTTATTTGGTAGCAAATACCATAAGCTTTCGGAGCAATGCTCCTTCGCCAGATGGAGTCTGACAGACACAGAAGGACGAAGGAGCATTGCTCCGAAAGCATATGGTATTTGCTACCAAATAAACCTGTTGGACTTTAACCTGGTGTTGTGAGACTTCTTACTGTGCTTACCCCAGTCCAACGCCGGCATCTACACATCATGACTTCGATCAGACAGCCAGTTACCTATCCAATCGGCCAACGTTCCCTCCATCCCACACCTCCTCGCTTTCATCATAAGCCGACCATGGGGGACCTTATCAAACGCCTTACTAAAATCCATGTATATGACATCAACTGCCCTACCTTCATCAACACACTTAGTTACCTCCTCAAAAAATTCTATCAAATTTGTGAGGCACGACTTGCCCTTCACGAATCTGTGCTGACTATCCCGGATTAATCCGCATCTTTCTAAATGGTCGTAAATCCCATCTCTAAGGTCCTTTTCCATCAATTTACCAACCACCGAAGTAAGACTAACCGGTCTATAATTACCAGGGTCATTTCTATTCCCTTTCTTAAACAGAGGAACAACATCCGCCATTCTCCAGTCCTCTGGCACCATCCCCGTGGACAGCGAGGACCCAAAGATCAAAGCCAAAGGCTCTGCAATCTCATCCCTTGCCTCCTAAAGAATCCTAGGATACATTTCATCAGGCCCAGGGGACTTATCGACCTTCAGTTTATTCAAAACTGCCAGGACATCCTCCCTCCGAACATCTATTTCCGCCAGCCTATTAGCCTGTAACACCTTCTCTTCCTCAAAAACATGGCCCCTCTCCTTTTCTTCAGTGTTCACCAAGTATTCATTCATCACCTCGCCTATCTTTTCCAATAAAAGTATCCTTTTCAGTTAAATAATGCACCTCCTGTAGTGATGTTGAATCCACTGTGATAAAATGTTGCAGTATTCAATGCGATGGAGGGAAATATTGGTCACTGAGATTTGCTTAACTTTCTTTTGATCTATGCGCTGATGGGAACTTTGTGTATTGTCATCAAACACAACGGCAGTGGTTATATCAGAACAGAGACAGGATGGCTTATTTCACGATTGTGGGTATTTGCGTGCCTCTAATGCCTTTACCTGAATCGGCAGTGACCATAGAATCATTGAAACTAGAGTCAGGAGGAGGCCATTTCGACCTCTGTGCCTGATTCGCCATTCGGTGTTTTCATGGCTGACCATCAAATTCAATATCCTGATCACCCCCTGCCCCCTTATCCCTTGATACTTTTAGCCGCAAGAGCTATATCTAATCTCTTCTGCAATCAATGTTCAGTTCGATTCCCAGTGCAGCCTCTCTTTTGGTAAAAAAAAACATCTGTCTGAATAACTCTGTGTTCTTTTTGCCCACTTCCCACATACAGAGCAATGGAAGTAAGATTTATTTATTTTTAGAGCAAATCAAGTAACTAATTTTAAAAATATCCAATAAACCGAGGGGCACATTGAATGGGCAGCATCTCAAGGGCAGTGGACGCGGGGAGCCCATTCAACGAGCAACTGTAAATTGTGTCCCATCAGTGCAAGTTCTGTTCATGCTGTGCACCAATTTGGAACAAGATTATTGTAGTCTCATGTCCGCTAACTGCCCCCCACAAGCAGAGCCAATTGATCAAGAGTGGTCCAGTGATGAGTGTAGGAGAATATGTCAGATGGAGCTGCAGACATGCTACAAAATGAGGTGCCAAGCTGGTGAAGCTTTAGCAATGGAGTAATTGCAAGACCAGCAACGTGCAATCGGAGAGATCTAAGACATCACAATTAAAAGATCAGACTGCAGGTTTGCAGTCAGACTCTGTTAAAGCGTGGCGCAGAAACATAATACGAACGAGTTGCACATCTACCACAATCCCAACTGATGGGGTGCCCAGGTCGTCAATGTAAAATACTTCTGCTGAGTCGCTGTCAATGGGATTTCCCATTGAAGTCACCTCACGCTAGCAGGAAACCAGAGGCAGGGGAACGAGAGCAGAGAATTCCCCACGAGTGAACAGCCGGAGAATCCCGGACATTAGCTCCTTTCCCAGTTATCACTGCACTCAACCCAGTCGCTGTTTATACGCTCAGTTGTCTCAGTGAATACTACATTACACCATGCTGCTGTGGACACTACAATCAACCCTTTCTGAGTTCTCACTGTATTAATACCATGTATGGATTGATATTTCATTGGACAATGTGCTGGGTTCGATGAATATTTATTGATTCTTGTGATGTGGGTGTCACTGGCTAGGTCAGCATTTATTGCCCATTCCTAGCTGCCCTGGAGAAGGTGGTGGTGAGCTGCCGTCTTGAACCCGCTGCTGTCTATGTGGTGTAGGTACACCCACAGTGCTGTTAGGGAGGGAACCTGCTTAAATTATCACTGCATTTAACCATGTCACTCTTTATAAAAAATAAACTAGACCATGTCTGGGTAATGAATGTGGAGCATGTCTCCATTTCTCTTTACCTCAGCACTGTATCTGTGTATATAACACTTTATACAGTTTCAATGTTATTTATTAGTGTCACAAGTAGGCTTACATTAACACTGCAATGAAGTTGCTGTGAAAATCCCCTAGTTGCCACACTCCGGCGCTGTTCGGCTTCACTGAGGGAGAATTTAGCATGGCCAATCCACCGAACAGCATGTCTTTCAGACTGTGGGAGGAAACCGGAGCACTCGGAGGAAACCCAGACACGGGGAGAACATGCAGACTCCACACAGACAGTGACGCAAGTCGGGAATCGAACCCGGGTCCCTGGCGCTGAGAGGCTGCAGTGCTAACCACTGCGCCACCCCTAGAAACTAGATACAGTTTCTCTTCTTAATGCATGGGGCCATCCCTCTGTATATACTACAATTGGTCTTTACTTAGTTATTGCTTCACTCAACTATGTCACTGTTTCCAATGCACTCAGTGAAGTCACAGTTAATAACGCACGCAGCCATGCCTCTATCTACACCACACCCGACAATTTCTAAGCTGTTGCTGCACTTCCCCAGGAATAGATTTGATCTGTTTCTCTTACATTCAGCATCATCGGAGATACTGCTGTGTTCGGCCTTGTTTCATTCATTACTCAACTCACCTGTGTCTCAGTTTTATTTTACACAAGTTCCTGTCTTTCTTATTCCTACATTCTACCCTGTTTCAGTTGTTACTGCACTGAAAAATCTCTCTGTTAGGTAGACAGAGAAAGAGAGTCAGCTGGATGGATAGACGAATATTCCTTTAAAGTTATATATTTGTGTGGGTCAGCTGGTGCCACCACTCTTGTTTGGAACAGTTTTTGTTTGGTCTTGTTACCAGCTATTGGGTGTTGTGTGAAATGTCCAATTGCTCCAGTATTGTGTGTGTAATATTGGTGTTGAAAGATTGGGTGAATTTCGCTCGAGTCTCTTGGAGATGAGCAGAAATTGAGGAAGGGAAATAAAGTTGAACATCGGTAAAGGGAAAGTGACCACAGTCCCAGATGACGATCTGCTGCTCTCCCCTTTGAGGGGGAGAACTCACTGGCGGTGATTTACCACACCTCAGGCCAGGGGAAAGGTTGAAAGGGTTGGGCTTTCATGACGTGTTGGAGACTTTGTGCATCTCAAACCAGCTGTCCAGCCAACTGAGTGAACCAACTTCCATATTGCCACATTTCAATGCATGTTGCACAACCTGGTCACAAACTATTGCATTGGAGATTACTCACTGATATTGGGATTGATCTGTGACAATTCTCACAGTCGCGTATGTGTGTGTGTGTGTGTGTGTGTGTGTGTTTGTGTGTGTTTGTATGTTTCTGTCTGTGTGCATGTTAGTGGATATGTTTTTACAGATTCCCAGAGAGAGAGAGAGAGCGAGAGATGCAGAGACCAACAGATGACAGGGTCAAGGAGAGTGAGAGAAAGAGAGAGCCAGATTGAGAGAGGCACTGAGAGACAATGTCTGTCCAAATCCTCTTGAAGCCACTTTGCATTTTCCTCACAACTCACATTCCCACCGAGCTTTGTGTCATCCGCAAACTTGGAAATATTACATTAGGTCCCCACATCCAAATCATTGATAAACATTGTGAACATCTGGGAACAAAGTCCAGATCCTTGTGGCACAGCCGGCCGACACAAGACGGAGAAATCATCTGGCCGGGAACACAACAGCGACATTTTTCAGGGAAGCTCGGAGCCAGCTGTGTCTCAGTGGATCATAATCTGACCTCAGAATCGTTCAATTGTGCCTTCAGTTACAGCATCAAATTCTCGGCCAGGCTGGAAAACAAATCACTCCTCAAATCCCCAAATAAAACGTTCTGGGATCTGAACTTAAAATGCTGTAACTGATCATGGAGGAAAGAGTGGGGTCTAATAGACACTGAGAAGATAACTTGCATATGAATCATAGAACGGTGACAGCACAGGAGGCCATTCAGCCCCATCAAGCCAGTGCGACACTCTGCAAGAGCAATGTCACTATTCCCACTCCTCCACCCTTTCCCCGTGACCCTGTAAATATTTCCCCTTCAGCTTCCCATTCAACTTCTCCTGGAAGTCCTTGATGGAATCCGCTTCCACCTCACCCTCAGACAGTACATTCCAGATACTGGACACTCACTACGTTAGAAACATTTCCTCATGTTGCCGCTGTCGCCATTTACCTGAATTCAGCATCCTCTGGTTTTCAACCTTTCCCCCAATGTGCCGATTATCTCAAAGCCGATCCTCTCAGTCCCGGGACGTCCCTGCAGGAGTTCCTCAGGGTGAGTGTCCGAGGCCCCAACCATCTTCAGCTGCTCCAACACTGACCTTCCCTCCATCACAAGGTCTGAAGTGGGGATGTTCGCTGATGATTGCACAATGTTCAGCACCATACGCAACTCCTCAGATACTGAAACAGAAAATAAGGACATACCAAACAGGTCAGGCAGCATCTGTGGAGAGAGAAACAGATTCTGGGACCAGGGGGACTGAGAGACAGGCAGATTGAGAAAAATATGCACACACACTAACACTCACACTCAGACAGCCTAAAACTAAACAGATA
The DNA here is from genome assembly GCF_964213995.1 of Mustelus asterias. NCBI lineage: Eukaryota > Metazoa > Chordata > Chondrichthyes > Carcharhiniformes > Triakidae > Mustelus > Mustelus asterias. The sequence continues at coordinate 29,050 of NW_027590651.1, forward strand.
TAGAATGGAGGAGGAATCCCTTCTCCCTCTGTAAATAGAGATGAACTCGATTTCTCTTCCAAAAAGACAGCACATCTGGATGGGCAGAATAGTCTCCAATTCTACCCATGGTCCTTTTCTGATCTCCATTCTTCACATCTGCACACGTTGGCTTCAGCTCCAGTTTGTGAATGAAAGCAAACCCCTGTTCATTACAAATCCACTCAGCCTTTTCCCTCTGCTCTCTCCACACACAATCTACAAGACACAAACAGGAAACATGGATTCCAGGAGAGAAAGGTCACACCTGATCCTCTTCTCAATGGATTCTCTGTCGCCAGAGAGAACATTCCAGCTCCTACAGAAAGTCACAACTGATTAATGTCAGGGACAGAATTGGAATGAATTAGACACAAGAGAGATGAAAGGTTTCTGCTCATCATAAAAAAGCTATAGAGTCACTCAATGTCATTAAGGGAGAGACCTCGCTGGTCTATCTTTGACCCAAGTCACACACTGACTCTGAATGTCCTCACAGCAACTTGGGGGATGGACATTTCTAAAGTACTGTTCATGTCTTTAGGGTTTCCAAAAGTGTTTGACCGACAATGGAGCAGTTTTGAAATGTTGTCAGTGTTATTTAGGAAATAAGCAAACTTTTGACGCCACACGCATTGAGTTTAAAAATTGGCAAGCCATGTTGCAGCTTTATAGAACCATTGTTAGGCCGGACTTGGAATACAGTGTTCAATTCTGGTCGCCACACTACCAGAAGGATGTGGAGGCTTTGGAGAGGGTACAGAAAAGATTTACCTGGATGTTGCCGGGTATGGAGGGCATTAGCTATGAGGAGAGTTTGGAGAAACTTGGTTTGTTCTCACTGGAATGACGGAGGCAAGGGGGGTGACCTGATAGAAGTCTACAAGATTATGAGAGGCATGGACAGAGTGGAGAGTCAGGAGCTTTTTCCCAGGGTTGAAGAGTCAATTACTAGGGGGCACAGGTTTAAGGTGCTCGGGACAAGGTTTAAAGGAGATGTACGAGGCGAGTTTTTTACACAGAGGGTGGTGGGTGCCTGGAACTCGCTGCTGGGAGAGGTAGTGGAAGCAGATACAATAATGAGTTTTAAAGGGCGTCTGGAGAAATACAAGAATAGGATGGGAATAGAGGGATATGGTCCCTGGAAGGGGAGGGGGTTTTAGTTCACACATGGTTGGTGCAGGCTTGGAGGGCCTGTTCTTATGCTGTAATTTTCTTTATTCTAATTTCAGAGAGAGATATATACAGATACAGAGCCATAGAAAGACAGAAACAGGATGGGATTGTGCTGTACATGTTTCCGAGCTGACATTGAGACACACACTCGATGTACACCAATGATTTGGATGAGGGAACCAAAAATAATATTTCCAAGTTTGCTGATGCCATGAAACTTGTTGGGAATGTGAGTAGTGAGAAGGATGTTAAAATGTTTCACAGTGACTTCAGAAAATTGAGTGAATGGGTAAATGCGTGGCAGATGCTGTATAACGTGGACAAACGTGAATTTAACTAATTCGGACAGAGAAGCAGAATGGCAGAGGGTTATTTAAATGGCGATAGATTGGGAAATGTTGAGATACAAAGGGACCTGGGTGTCCTAGTACACCAGAGACTGAAAGCAAGCATGCAGCTACAGCAAACAGTTAGGAAGGCAAATGATATGTTGGCCTTCATTGCAAGAGAACTTGAGGAAAGGAGCAAGGATGTCTTACTGCAGCTGTACAGGCCCTCGGTGAGACCACACCTGGAATATTGTGCACAGTTTTTGTCTCTGTAACTATGAAATGCTGCATTTACCAGAGAGGGAGAGCAGCGGAGGCACACCAGACTGATTCCTGGGATGGCCGGATTGTCGTATGAGGAGAGATTGAGTCGACTGGGCCTGTATTTACTGGAGTTCCGAAGAATGAGAGGGGATCGAATTGAAATGTATAAATTCTGACTGGGCTGGAGTGACTGAATACAGGGATGTTGTTTCCTCCAGCTGAGGGGCTGAGGGGGTGGGGAGAGGGGGGGGGGCGGCGGAGAGGCTGGAACAAGGGGTCACAGACGGTGAAACTTTGCAATATGTTTAATCTGTAGAAACCGATCCATCTCAGTCTGTGAACGATGACTGAGCCTCCACAGCCCTCTGGGATAGGGAATTCCAAAGATTTACCATCCTGGAAGCACATGGGATTCAGGAAAACTTGGCGAGATGGATGGGAAACTGGTTTAGTAATTGGACACAAAGGGTGGGTGTTGGAAGGCTGTTTGAGTGGCTGGAGGCCGGTGTCCAGTGGTGCACCACAAGGCTCCGTGCTGGGGGGCTTATTATTGTTATACATAAATGAGACAGATGATAATGTGGGGGCAATGATAAGCAAGGTTCCAGATGACACCAAGATTGGTAGGATGGTTAATAGTGAAGAAGGTTGTAGGTTACAGGAAGATATCGCTGGGTTGGTCAGATAGGCAGAGCAGTGGCAGATGGTATTTGACCCTGATAGGTGCGAGGTGATGCACTTTGGAAGCAGTAACAAGGCAAGGGAGTATTTAATGAGTTGCAGGACACTGGGAAGCTCAGAGGAACATATGGATCTTGGGCAATTATTCACAGATCCCTGAAGGCAGCAGAGCAGGTGAATCAAGTGGTAAAGAAGGCAGATGAGACACTTGCTTTTATCAGTCATGGCGCAGAGTAGAAGAGCAAAGAGTTAATGTTGGAGTTGTACAGAGTGTTGGTTAGGCCACAGCTGGAGTACCGTGTGCCGATCTGGTCACCACACCAGAGGAAGGATATGATAGCACTAGAGGGGGTACAGAGGAGGCTCAGCAGCAAGTTGCCTGGGATGGAGTATTTGAGCTATAAGGAGAGACTGGAAAGGTTTGGATTGTTTTCTTTAGAGCAGAGAAGGCTGATTGAGGTGTGTAAGATTATGAGGGGTATGGACAGGGTGAATAGGAAACAGCTGTTCCCCTTGGTTGAGGGGTCAATCATGAGGGGACATAGTTTTAGGGCAAAGGGCAGGAGATTCAGAGGAGAGTTGAGAAAAACATTCACTCAGAGGGTGATGGGAATCAGGAATGTACTGCCTGGGAAGGCAGTGGAGGTCGGAAACCTTACAACCTTTCAAAAGCATTTGGATGAGCACTTGAAACATCACAACATTCAAAGATATGGTACAAGAGATGGAAAATTGGATTAGCACAACTTTAGTGGTAGTTACTGTTGGTGCAGACTCAATGGGTCGAAGGGCCTTTTCTTCACTGTACCACTCTATGACTCTGAGGGAAGAAATTCCTCCTCACAGGAAGCAGAGAGTCGGAATAAATGGGTGCTTTTTCTGGTTGGCGGGTGATAACTAGTGGCGTGCCGCAGGGATCGGTACTGGGGCCTCAACTATTTACCATTTATATAGACGATCTGGAGGAGGGGACTGAGTGTAGGGTAACAAAGTTTGCAGACGACACAAAGATAAGTGGAAAAGTGAATTGTGTGGAGGGCGTAGAAGGTCTGCAGAGAGATTTGGACAGGCTGAGTGAGTGGGCGAGGATCTGGCAGATGGAGTATAACGTTGACAAATGCGAGGTTATTCACTTTGGAGGAAATAATAGCAAATTGGATTATTATCTAAATGGAAAAAAATTACAACATGCTGCTGTGCAAAGGGACCTGGGGGTCCTTGTGCATGAGACGCAAAAACCCAGTCTGCAGGTGCAACAGGTGATCAAGAAGGCAAATGGGATGTTGGCCTATATCGCAAGGGGGATAGGATATAAAAGCAGAGATGTCTTGCTGCATCTGTACAGGGCATTGGTGAGGCCGCAGCTGGAATGCTGTGTGCAGTATTGGTCCCCTTATTTGTGGAAGGATATACTGGCCTTGGAGGGAGTGCAGAGAAGGTTCACCAGGTTGATACCAGAGATGAGGGGTGTTGATTATCAGGAGAGACTGAGCAGATTGGCTTTGTACTCGTTGGAATTTAGAAGGCTGAGCGGGGATCTTATAGAGACCTGTAAGATAATGAAGGGGCTGGATAGGGTAGAGGTGGAGAGATTCTTTCCACTTAGAAAGGAAACTAGAACTAGAGGGCACAGCCTCAAAATAAAGGGGGGTCAGTTTAGGACAGAGTTGAGGAGGAACTTCTTCTCTCAGAGGGTGGTGAATCTCTGGAATTCTCTGCCCACTGAAGTGGTGGAGGCTACCTCGTTGAATATGTTTAAATCACGGAGAGTTGGATTCCCGATCGGTAAGGGAATTAGGGGTTATGGGGATCAGGCGGGTAAGTGGAACTGATCCACTTCAGATCAGCCATGATCTTATTGAATGGTGGGGCAGGCTCGAGGGGCTAGATGGCCTACTCCTGCTCCTATTTCTTATGTTCTTATCTCAGTCCTAAATGTCCTGCCCCCTTACTCTGCGACTATGCCATGGTTCTAGACACCCCCACCCCCCCGCCAGCCGGGGGAAACATCCTTCCTGTATCTAGTCAGCTAATGTTTGGGGGTTGGGGAGAGTTATAGAACAAAGAGATCTCGGGGTACAGGTTCATAGCTCCTTGAAAGTGGAGTCACAGGTGGACAGAGTGGTGAAGAAGGCATTCAGCATGCTTGGTTTCATTGGTCAGAACATTGAATACAGGAGTTGGGACGTCTTGTTGAAGTTGTACAAGACATTGTTAAGGCCACGCTTGGAATACTGTGTACAGTTCTGGTCACCCTATTTTAGAATGGATATTATTAAACTAGAAAGAGTGCAAAAAAGATTTACTAGGATGCTACCGGGACATGATGGTTTGGGTTTTAAGGAGAGGTTGCACAGACTGGGACTTTTTTCCCTGTAGCGTAGAAGACTGAGGGGTGATTTTATAGAGGTCTATAAAATAATGAGGGGCATAGATCAGCTAGATAGTCAATATCTTCTCCCAAAGGTAGGGGAGTCTAAAACTAGAGGGCATAGGTTTAAGGTGAGAGGGGAGAGATACAAAAGGGTCCAGAGGGCAATTCTTTTCACACAGAGGGTGGTGAGTGTCTGGAATGAGCTGCCAGGGGCAGTAGTAGAGGCGGGTACAATTTTATGTTTTAAAAAGCATTTAGACAGTTACATGGGTAAGATTGGTATAGAGGGATATGGGCCAAACACAGGCAATTGTGATTAGCTTAATGGTAAAAACTGGGCGGCATGGACAAGTTGGGCCAAAGCGCGTTTCCATGCTGTAAACCTCTATGACTCGACCCTGCTGAGCCCTGTAAGAATTGTCCAAGTTTGAATGAGGTCACCTCTCATGCTTCTCAAGTGCAGAAAGTAAAAGTCCATTTTCTTTCCTCAGAGGACAATCCCTCCATCCCAGGAATTAATGCAGTGAAATGTCATTGAAGTCCCTCTCGGACAAGAATGTATTTCCTTAGGTAAGAGGATAAAACTGTCCACAACACTCCGTGTGTGGTTTCACCACTAATTCAGCCTCTCCACATCCCCTTGAAGAGTCCACATCCTCCTCACAACTCACACTTCCACCTGCTTTCATGTCATCTGCAAACTCGGAAATATTACATTTGATCCCAAACGTCCAAATCAATGATATGGATTGTGAATAGCTGGGCTCCCGAGTACTGATCCTTGTGATAAGCCGCTGGTCACAGCCTGCCACCCTGAAAATGACCCATTTGTACCTAAGCTCTGTTTTCTGTCCGTTAACCATTTCTCAATTCATGCCAGTATTATCAGGGTAAATACGTTGCATCACGGGGATAAGGCCTGGGTGGGAATGTTGTTAGCGCAGGCTCGATGGGCTGTATGGCCTCCTTCTGCACTGTAGGGATTCCATGATTCTAATATGTACATACGTCAGTGAAGGTGGCAGGGCACTTTGAGAGAGCAGTAAATGAAGTATATGGTATCCCAGCTTTTATTAATGGAGGAATTGAGGACAAGAGTAAGGAGTTCATATTGAACTTGTATAAGACACTCGTTAAGCCTCATCTGGAGACTGTGCCCAGTTCTGGGCACCGTACTTGAGGAGGGATGTGAAGACATTGGAGAGAGTGCAGAGGAGATTCACAAGAATGATTCCAGGGAATAAGATCCGTAGCTACGAGGGTAGATTGGAGAGGTTGGGACTGTTTTCCTTGGAGAAAAGAAGGCTGAGGTGAGACTTGAGAGAGAGATTCAAGATCCTAAGGGGTATCCACAGGTTAAAGAGTGAGAAACTCTTCCCTCTCAAGAGCTGGTCATGAACTAGAGGGCACAGATTCTAAATGATGGGGAAATGGATCAGAAGAGAAGTGAGAAAAAGCACTTCATCAAGAGGGTGTTTGGAATCTGGAACAATCTTCCTGAAAGCCTGTTCCAATATTCAATAAGATCCTGGCTGATCTGTGATCTAACTCTCTGTCTCTTAACCCCTTTGACGAAGGAAAATCTAACAACCCCAGATTTAAAATAATAACAAGTGACTGAGCATCAATAGCCATTTGCAGAAGATTGTTTCAAACTAACTCCACACCACATCTGGCAATGTTTCCATTTCTACAATTCTAAAATTCTAAACTGAGGCTAACAGTCAAATATTCCCAAATCCTGGAGTTCTCAGCCAGCAGAAAAACTTGTTCTTTATCAGCCTCTCCCTTTCCCTCATTATTTTCAGTGTTTGATTAAATCAGCCCCCAACTTTGCACTGTTCATCAAATGTTCCCAACACAAATACTGGAATGGGCTAAATACAGAGTAAAATTCCCTCTGCTCTGTCCAAGGAATGTTTCATCACTGATTTTTATTTTGAAGTTTAGGAAAAACAGGAATCAAATTGCTCAGCATCCCAGTGTGGCCTCCTGTTTATTTCAATCAGCCCTTCACATTCAAACATGAAGTTGAAGCTTCGAATACTGTCTGTGGCAGCGTTTGTGGATTCAGTTGTTCTCCTGCTTTTTCACTTGTCTGAAGGATTTGAATTATAGACATTGTTTAATCATTCCTTTCTCTCAGCACATGGAACTTGTGAATCTTCAAGGCAGATAATCTCATGTAATTAACAACAAACTGCATCTTTATTCATCCGTCCATTTCCTATCTCTGAATGGATCACACACATTTCCAGAATGCAGGAAGCTCTCAATGGAAACTGCTTCCAATTATTCCCCAATACAATTGTTCACACTTTACTGTGAACTACATTCCACTGACACTCCCAAAGCAGCCACAGAAAAGTGACTGGTTATTTTAAACATTGAACCTGAACTATTTGAACTGATGATTCACTCACATTGTACAGAAATGTTGAGTCTGTTTTGATGAGAGTGATCAGATTAACATTGTAACATGAAGACAGCCTCCGTACTGAGATTAACCACATTTACAACAATTCCGCAATATCAGATCCATTGCTGTGTGTATTGTGCGAATTCAGCTGTGAAATATCTGGACATTTGGAGCTTCCACTGTTTCTGTCATTTCATCATTTATTAAAGTATGTTGTTCTATCCCTTTTAAATCTAAGTTGTGTCAAATTACATTTCCCTGCACTGAAACCTCTCCACCAGTTTTGTCCATGTACAAAATATGAATAACTCTTTGCAATCTGATATTTCCAGCTGCGCTGCTTACAATGCTGTCTAATGTTTTGTGTCATTGGCAAACCAGGATGTGTAGCATTCAGTCACATTAAATGGTCAATAAATATGTCAATACTGTGTATATATTTCACTGTGTGTGTGTGTCTGTGTGTGTGTGTGTGTCTGCGTGTGTGTGTCTGTGTGTGTGTCTGTGTGTGTGTGTGTCTGTGTGTGTGTCTGTGTGTGTGTCTCTGTGTGTGTGTGTCTGTGTCTCTGTGTGTCTGTGTGTGTGTGTGTGTCTGTCTGTGTGTGTGTGTGTCTGTGTGTGTGTGTCTCCGTGTGTGTGTGTGTGTCTGTGTGTGTCAGCATGCATGTGTGTCAATGTATTTGAATCTCAAATATGTGCAGTTCATAGAAATCATAGAAACCCTACAGTGCAGAAGGAGGCCATTTGGCCCATCGAGTCTGCACCGACCACAATCCCACCCAGGCCCTACCCCCACATATTTTACCCGCTAATCCCTCTAACCTACGCATCCCAGGACTCGAAGGGGCAATTTTTTTTAACCTGGCCAATCAACCTAACCCGCACATCTTTGGACTGTGGGAGGAAACCGGAGCACCCGGAGGAAACCCACGCACACACGAGGAGAATGTGCAAACTCCACACAGACAGTGACCCGAGCCGGGAATCGAACCCGGGACCCTGGAGCTGTGAAGCAGCAGTGCTAACCACTGTGCTACCGTGCCGCCCTTAGAGTTAGAGGCCATTTGACCCATCGAGCCTGCTCCCCCACTCAAACAGATCATGACAAACACACACACACACACACACACACAGACGCACACGCACTCACAGAGATACAGACACACACACACACACACACACACACTCATAGACACACACACACTGACAAAGAGAGAGACACACAGACACACACACACAGAGACACAAACACACACTCACGGACACACACGCACACACGCAGAGAGACACAAACACACACTCACAGACACACATGCACAAAGACACAGAGACAGACACACACACAGACACACACTCACTCACAGACACACGCAGAGAAACACAATCACACACACACAGAAACACACATTGAAATAGACACTTGCACACACTTAGAAACTGTCTCTCTCTCTCTCACACACACACACACACACACACACACACACACACACACACACACACACACACACAGACACACACACAGAAATACAAAAACATAAGCGCACCGACACTCTCATTCCTATTTCTGTTTTACTCCTCAAAGCCCCAACTAAAAAGGACTGGGATCTGAACTTGAAATGCTGGAACTGATCATGGAGGAACGAGTGGGGCCTAATAGACACTGAGAAGTTAACTTGTGTGTGAATCATAGAATGGGGACAGCACAGGAGGCCATTCAGCCCGTCAAGCCTGGATCGACACACTGCAAGAGCAGTTTCACTATTCCCAATCCTCCACCCTCTCCCCGTAACCATGTCAATATTTTCCCTTCAGCTTCCCATTCAATTTCCTCTTGATGGAATCTTCTCCCACCTCTGACTCAGGCAGAACATGATGTGGAGTCACAGGAGAGTTTAGGGTCACATGTCCCAAAGATGGTTTTTACGAACTATTTTAATTGGAGGAAAAGGAGGTGTTAAAATGGAGAAAACCAATCTGCTTCACTCATGTTCTTTATGGAAGGAAATCTGCCGCCCTTACCTGGTCGGGCCTACATGTGACTCCAGCCCCACAGCAATGTGGTTGACTCTTAGATGCTGTTTGAAATGGCCTAGCAAGCCACTCAGTTCATGACCAATTAGGGACGAGGAGTAAACGCTGGCAGAACCAGCCAGGCCCACATCCCATGGATGTATTTCAGTAAAACGTTCAGGGAAGGAATTCCAGAGTTGGAGCCCACGCAGATGAAGACACAGCTCCCAATGGTGAAACGATTCAAATTGTGGATGGTCACGGAGCCAGAATGAAAGGAAAACAGATATGGGAGGATGGTGGGACTGGAGGAGGTGGATAACCAGCAAGAAACATTTCTCTCTCTCTGTGCTATCAGTTTCCATTATTCTCCTGACAACTTGGATCAAATTGTCCCTGACACTCCAAAAGTCCTGGGAATACAGCCCTCGTTTGTGTCTCCATAGCTGCGTATCTGTCACATTTGAAATACTAACGTTACTTTGGTGAAGAGACAACTCTGTCAGAAATATCTCAGTGCTGCGTTCACACGAAATGGCCACTGGGAAGAAACACCAAATGACTGCCTGATATTTGTGGATATTTTTCAGAGATTCCCAGAAAGGGAGAGATGGACAGAAGACACAGACACTGAGAGTGAGAAAAAGAGAGAGACACAGATTGATGGAGGTATAAAAGGTTTCCCTTTACCTGCACACGATTTAACTTGTTCCCAGTTGGTTTATGGATTCTCTCCTCAACTTATTGTCCAAAGTGCATCACTTCACATTTCTCAGTGTTGAAGTTAACTGTCTGTCTGTTTCATTTCAATCTCCTCTGCACCCGCTCTCGAACACAAATAATTGTCTGGTAGAAAGTGAGAAGGAGCCTCGATAGAGAGGTTGGGAAGGATTGAATGGGGAGAGGCAGAAACCCTCAACACATTTCAAAACTACACTGATTTCCACTTGAAGGAATAACTTCTCCACCCCAACACTATCCCGTCATTCTCGATAAGCCCATGTTGCCCGTGTTCTGTGATAAATTACACGCAAGTGAAAAGATTATTTTAAATAGTGGGGTTACATTTGCCACCCCCCAATCTGTAGGAACTGCTCCAGAGTCTATAGAATTTTGGAAGATGACCAGCAATGCATCCAATATTTCCAGCGCCGCTTCCTTTAATACTCTGGGATGTAGATCATCAGGCCCTGGGGATTTGTCGGCCTTTAACCCCATTCATTCCCCCAGCACCATTTTCTTACTAATACTGATTTCCTTCAATTCAATTCCGCACTCTCACTAAAGCATTGGTTCCCTAACATTTCTGCCAGGTTATCTGTGCCTCTTTTGTGAAGACAGAACCAAAGTATATGTTCAATTCTTCTGCCATTTCTTTGCTCCCCATTATAATTTCCCCGGAGAGATGGAGAGAGGCAGAGTCACTGAGAGATAGGGATGGGATAGTAATGCAGAGAGTAACAGTGAGATATTCAGGTGGGTAAGCAGCTAATAGTGGGGTACAACAAGGATCTCTCCAAAGCCACAGATATTGCCTCATGTTGCCGCTGTCGCCATTTACCTTAAATCAGCATCCTCTGCTTTCCAAGCTTTCCCCCAATGTGCCGATTATCTCAAAGCCGATCCTCTCAGTCCCGGGACATCACTGCAGGAGTTCCTCAGGGTGAGTGTCCGAGGCCCCAACCATCTTCAGCTGCTCCATCACTGACCTTCCCTCCATAGGTGAGATGTTCGCTGATGATCGCAGCATTCACAACTCCTCAGATTGTGAAATAGTCAATGCCGGAATACTGAGCAGGACAGGCAGCATCTGTGTAAAGAGAAGCAGATTCTGGGACTGGGGGACTGCGGGACAGGAAGATAGTGAAACACACACAAACGCAGTGATGCACACACATAGATACACGCACAGTCTCACACACACACACAGATAGAGAACACTCCCACAGTCTCACTCACAATATCCTAATCTCCCTGGCATTAAGGGGCAATTTATCACGGCCAATCAACCTAACGCGCACATCTTTGGAGTGTGGGAGGAAACCGGAGCACCCGGAGGAAACCCACGCAGACACGGGGAGAACGTGCAAACTCCACACAGACAGTGACCCGAGACCAGAATTGAACCCAGGTCCGTTGCACTGTGAGGCAGCAGAGCTAACCACTGTGACACCCATGTTGGCCTTCATTGCAAGAGGATTGGAGTAGAAGAGCAAGGATGTCTTACTGCAGCTGGACAGAGCCTCGGTGAGACCACACCTGGAGTCTTGTGTACAGTGTTCCTCTCCTTATCTGAGGAAGGATGTACTTGCCACAGAGGGAGAGCAGTGAATGTTCACCAGACTGATTCCTGGGATGGCAGCATTGATGTCTGAGGGGAGATTGGGTCGGCTGGGCCTGTATTCACTGGAATGTAGAAGAGTAAGCGGGGATCTAATTGAAAGGTATAAAATTCTGACAGTGCTGGACAGGCTGGATACAGGGATATTGTTTCCTCCGGCTGGGGGTGTCTGGAACAAGGGGTCACAGTCTCAGGATACGGGGGAGGCCATTTGGGACTGAGATGAGGGGAAACCTCTTCACTCAGAGGGTGGTGAACCTGTGGAATTCTCTCCCACAGAAAGCTGTGGAGACCAAGTCACTGAATATATTTAAGAAGGAAAGAGATAGATTTCTAGACTCTAAAGGTGTCGAGGTGTATGGGGAGAGCGCTGGGGTATGGCATTGAGACAGAGGATCGGCCATGATAGTGTTGAATGGTGGGTCAGGCTCGAAGGGCTGAATGGCCTCCTCCTCCTCCTATTTTCTCTGTTGATGTGACCGCCCCAAGTCTCATTGGGCCTCCACTCTTTCCAGCTTTTCCCCATTCATAAAGCAATCTGTTCTATCCTTTTTAAAGTGGGTGACCACACAATTGTCTCCAATGAAATCCATCTTTCACTCTTTGATCCATTAACTTCAGACATGAAGATTTGTTTGTCATTTGAAGCTTCCAGCTACAATGCTGCCAATGCTGCCTGTTTGTGTGCACTGTGGCAAACTTTCTATCTCATCATCTTAAACCCTTACTAAATACGGGAACACATAGCCCACCTTTGGACAGGAAGAGATCATTTTGGCATGGCCAATCAACCTAACCTTCGCATCTTTGGACACTCGGGGCGGGATTTTCAAGTCTCGGAGCGAGCGTAGCTTAGAGTCATAGAGGTTTACAGCATGGAAACAGGTCCTTCGGCTCAACCTGTCCATGCTGCCCTTTTTTTTAAAACCCCTAAGCTCATCCCAATTGCCCGCGTTTGGCCCAGATCCCTCTGTACCCATCGTACCCATGTAACTATCTAAATGCTTTTTAACAGACAAAATTGTACCCGCCTCTACTACTACCTCTGGCAGCTTGTTCCAGACACTCACCACCCTCTGTGTGAAAAAATTGCCCCTCTGGACACTTTTGTATCTCTCCCCTCTCACCTTAAACCTATGTCCTCTAGTTTTAGACTCTCCTACCTTTGGGAAAAGATATTGACTATCTAGCTGATCTGTGCCCCTCATTATTTTATAAACATCTATAAGATCATCCCTCAGCCTCCTACGCTCCAGAGAAAAAAATCCCAGTCTATCCAGCCTCTCCTTATAACTCAATCCATCAAGTCCCGGGAGCATCCTAGTAAATCTTTTCTGCACTCTTTCTAGTTTAATAATATCCTTTCTATAATAGGGTGACCAGAATTGCACACAGTATTCCATGTGTGGCCTTCCCAATGTCTCGTACAACTTCAACAAGACGTCCCAACTCCTGCATTCAATGTTCTGACCGATGAAACCAGGCATGCCGAATGCCTTCTTCACCACTCTGTCCACCTGTGACTCCACTTTCAAGGAGCCATGAACCCGTACCCGAGATCTCTTTGTTCTGTAACTCTCCCCAACACCCTACAATTAACTGAGTAAGTCCTGCCCTGGTTCAATCTACCAAAATGCATCACCTCGCATTTGTCCAAATTAAACTCCATCTGCCATTCGTCAGCCCACTGGCCCAATTGATCAAGATCCCATTGCAATTGGAGATAACTTTCCTCACTATCCACAATGCCACCAATCTTGGTGTTGTCTGCAAACTTACTAACCATGCCCCCTATATTCTCATCCAAATCATTAATATAAATGACAAATAACAGTGGGC
>NW_027590651.1:47500-219532 GCF_964213995.1 Mustelus asterias
GGTCACATGTCCCAAAGATGGTTTTTACGAACTATTTTAATTGGAGGAAAAGGAGGTGTTAAAATGGAGAAAACCAATCTGCTTCACTAATGTCCTTTATGGAAGGAAATCTGCCGTCCTTACCTGGTCGGGCCTACATGTGACTCCAGCCTCACAGCAATGTGGTTGACTCTTAGATGCTGTTTGAAATGGCCTAGCAAGCCACTCAGTTCATGAGCAATTAGGGACGAGGAGTAAACGCTGGCAGAACCAGCCAGGCCCACATCCCATGGATGTATTTGAGTAAAACGTTCTGGGAAGGAATTCCAGAGTTGGAGCCCACGCAGATGAAGACACAGCTCCCAATGGGGAAACGATTCAAATTGTGGATGGTCACGGAGCCAGAATGAAAGGAAAATAGATATGGGAGGATGGTGGGACTGGAGGAGGTGGATAACCAGCAAGAAACATTTCTCTCTCTCTGTGCTATCAGTTTCCATTATTCTCCTGACAACTTGGATCAAATTGTCCCTGACACTCCAAAATTCCCGGGAATACACCCCTCGTTTGTGTCTCCATAGCTGCGTATCTGTCACATTTAAAATACTAACGTTACTTTGGTGAAGAGACAACTCTGTCAGAAATATCTCAGTGCTGCGTTCACACGAAATGGCCACTGGGAAGAAACGCCAAATGGCTGCCTGATATTTGTGGATATTTTTCAGAGATTCCCAGAAAGGGAGAGATGGACAGAAGACACAGACACAGAGAGTGAGAAAAAGAGAGAGACACAGATTGATGGAGGTATAAAAGGTTTCCCTTTACCTGCACATGATTTAACTTGTTCCCAGTTGGTTTATGGATTCTCTCCTCAACTTATTGTCCAAAGTGCATCACTTCACATTTCTCAGTGTTGAAGTTAACTGTCTGTCTGTTTCATTTCAATCTCCTCTGCACCTGCTCCCGAACACAAATAATTGTCTGGTAGAAAGTGAGAAGGAGCCTCGGCAGAGAGGTTGGGAAGGATTGAATGGGGAGAGGCAGAAACCCTCAACACATTTCAAAACTACACTGATTTCCACTTGAAGGAATAACTTCTCCACCCCAACACTATCCCGTCATTCTCGATAAGCCCATGCTGCCCGTGTTCTGTGATAAATTACACGCAAGTGAAAAGATTATTTTAAATAGTGGGGTTACATTTGCCACCCCCCAATCTGTAGGAACTGCTCCAGAGTCTATAGAATTTTGGAAGATGACCAGCAATGCATCCAATATTTCCAGCGCCGCTTCCTTTAATACTCTGGGATGTAGATTATCAGGCCCTGGGGATTTGTCAGCCTTTAACCCCATTCATTCCCCAGCACCATTTTCTTACTAATACTGATTTCCTTCAATTCAATTCCGCACTCTCACTAAAGCATTGGTTCCCTAACATTTCTGCCAGGTTATCTGTGCCTCTTTTGTGAAGACAGAACCAAAGTATATGTTCAATTCTTCTGCCATTTTTTTGCTCCCCATTATAATTTCCCCGGAGAGATGGAGAGAGGCAGAGTCACTGAGAGATAGGGATGGGATAGTAATGCAGAGAGTAACAGTGAGATATTCAGGTGGGTAAGCAGCTAATAGTGGGGTACAACAAGGATCACTCCAAAGCCACAGATATTGCCTCATGTTGCCGCTGTCGCCATTTACCTTAAATCAGCATCCTCTGCTTTCCAAGCTTTCCCCCAATGTGCCGATTATCTCAAAGCCGATCCTCTCAGTCCCGGGACATCACTGCAGGAGTTCCTCAGGGTGAGTGTCCGAGGCCCCAACCATCTTCAGCTGCTCCATCACTGACCTTCCCTCCATAGGTGAGATGTTCGCTGATGATCGCAGCATTCACAACTCCTCAGATTGTGAAATAGTCAATGCCGGAATACTGAGCAGGACAGGCAGCATCTGTGTAAAGAGAAGCAGATTCTGGGACTGGGGGACTGAGAGACAGGAAGATAGTGAAACACACACAAACGCAGTGATGCACACACATAGATACACGCACAGTCTCACACACACACACACATAGATACACGCACAGTCTCACACACACACACACATATAGATACACGCACAGTCTCACACACACACACACACACATAGATACACACACAGTCTCACACACACACACACATATAGATACACGCACAGTCTCACACACACACACACACATAGATACATGCACAGTCTCACACACACACACATTTTAGATACACGCACAGTCTGACACACACACACACACACATAGATACACGCAGTCTCACACACACACACACACAGATACACGCACAGTCTCACACACACACACACACATAGATACACGCACAGTCTCACACACACACACATAGATACACGCACAGTCTCACACACACACACACATATAGATACACGCACAGTCTCACACACACACACACACACACATAGATACACGCACAGTCTCACACACACACACATAGATACACGCACAGTCTCACACACAGACACACACACACATAGATACACGCACAGTCTCACACACACAGATAGAGAACAGTCCCACAGTCTCACTCACAATATCCTAATCTCCCTGGCATTAAGGGGCAATTTATCACGGCCAATCAACCTAACTCGTGCATCTTTGGAGTGTGGGAGGAAACCGGAGCACCCGGAGGAAACCCACGCAGACACGGGGAGAGCGTGCAAACTCCACACAGACAGTGACCCGAGACCAGAATTGAACCCAGGTCCGTTGCACTGTGAGGCAGCAGAGCTAACCACTGTGACACCCATGTTGGCCTTCATTGCAAGAGGATTGGAGTAGAAGAGCAAGGATGTCTTACTGCAGCTGGACAGAGCCTCGGTGAGACCACACCCAGAGTCTTGTGTACAGTGTATGTGTGTGAGAGAGTGCGTAAGAGATAGGTACAGCACGGGGTTAGATACAGACACAGCTCCCTCTATCCGCTCCCGAATCAAACAGTCCCAGGACAGGTACAGCAGGGGGTTAGATACAGAGTAAAGCTCCCTCTACACTGTCCCCCATCAAACACACCCAGGACAGATACAGCACAGGGTTAGATGCAGAGTAAAACTCGCTCTGCACCAACCCCATCAAACACTCCCAGGACAGGTACAGCACGGGGTTAGATACAGAGTAAAGCTCCCTCTACACTGTGCCCATCAAACACTCCCAGGACAAATACAGCACGGGGTTAGATACAGACTAAAGCTCCCTCTATACTGTCCCCCATCAAACACTCCCAGGAAAGGTACAGCACGGCACGGGGTTAGATACAGAGTAAAGCTCCCACACACTGTCCCCATCAAACACTCCCAGGACAGATGCAGCACGGGGTTACATACAGAATAAAGCTCCCTCTACACTGTCCCCATCAAACACTCCCAGGACAGGTACAGCACGGGGTTAGATACAGAGGAAAGCTCCCTCTACACTGTCCCCATGAAACACATCCAGGACAGGTACAGCATGGGGTTAGATACATAGTAAAGCTCCCTCTACACTGTCCACATCAAACACTCCCAGGACAGATGCAGCACGGGGGTTAGATACAGAGTAAAGCTCCCTCAACACAGTCCCAATCAAACAGTCCTAGGACGGATGCAGCACGGGGTTAGATACAGAGGAAAGCTCCCTCTACACTGTCCCCATGAAACACATCCAGGACAGGTACAGCATGGGGTTAGATACAGACTAAAGCTCCCTCTACACTGTCCACATCAAACACTCCCAGGACAGGTACAGCACGGGGTTAGATACAGAGTAAAGCTCCCTCTAAACTGTCCCCATGAAACACACCCAGGACAGGTACAGCACGGGGTTAGATACAGAGTAAAGCTCCCTCCACACTGTCCCCATCAAACACTCCCAGGACAGGTACAGCACGGGGTTAGATACAGAGTAAAGCTCCCTCTACACTGTCCCCACCAAACACACCCAGGACAGATACAGCATGGGGTTAGATACAGATTAAAGCTCCCTCTACACTGTCCCCATCAAACACGCCCAGGACATGTACAGCACGGGGTTAGATACAGAGTAAAGCTCCCTCTCCACTGTCCCCATCAAACATTCCCAGGACAGGTACAGCACAGGGTTAGATACAGAGTAAAGGTCCCTCTACACTGTCCCCCATCAAACACTCCCAGGACAGGTACAGCACGGGGTTAGATACAGAGTAAAGCTCCCTCTACACTGTCCCCCATCAAACACTCCCAGGACAGGTACAGCACGGGGTTAGATACAGAGTAAAGCTCCCTCTACACTGTCCCCCATCAAACACTCGCAGGACAGGTACAGCACGGGGTTAGATACAGAGTAAAGCTCCCTCTACACTGTCCCCCATCAAACACTCCCAGGACAGGTACAGCACGGGGTTAGATACAGAGTAAAGCTCCCTCTACACTGTCCCCATCAAACACTCCCCGGACAGGTACAGCACGGGGTTCGATACAGAGTAAAGCTCCCTCTACACTGTCCCCCATCAAACACTCCCAGGACAGGTACAGCACGGGGTTAGATACAGAGTAAAGCTCCCTCTACACTGTCCCCCATCAAACACTCCCAGGACAGGTACAGCACGGGCTTAGATACAGAGTAAAGCTCCCTCTACACTGTCCCCCATCAAACACTCCCAGGACAGGTACAGCACGGGGTTAGATACAGAGTAAAGCTCCCTCTGCACTGTCCCCCATCAAACACTCCCAGGACAGGTACAGCACGGGGTTAGATACAGATAAATCTCCCTCTACACTGTCCCCACCAAACACACCCAGGACAGATACAGCACGGGGTTAGATACAGAGTAAAGCTCCCTCTACACTGTCCCCATCAAACACGCCCAGGACAGGTACAGCACGGGGTTAGATACAGAGTAAAGCTCCCTCTACACAGTCCCCACCAAACACACCCAGGACAGATACAGCATGGGGTTGGATACAGATTAAAGCTCCCTCTGCACTGTCCCCACCAAACACACCCAGGACAGGTACAGCACGGGGTTAGATACAGAGTACAGCTCCCTCTACACTGTCCCCACCAAACACACCCAGGACAGATATAGCATGGGGTTTGATACAGAATAAAGCTCCCTCTGCACTGTCCCCATCAAACACGCCCAGGACATGTACAGCCCGGGGTTAGATACAGAGTAAAGCTCCCTCTACACTGTCCCGATGAAACACACCCAGGACAGATACAGCACGGGGTTAGATACAGAGTAAAGCTCCCTCTACACTGTCCCCACCAAACACACGCAGGACAGGTACAGCACGGGGTTAGATACAGAGTAAAGCTCCCTTGTCACTGTCCCCCATCAAACACACCCAGGACAGGTACAGCACGGGGTTAGATACAGAGTAAAGCTCCCTCTACACTGTCCCCACCAAACACTCCCAGGACAGGTACAGCACGGGGTTAGATACAGAGTAAATCTCCCTCTACACTGTCCCCCATCAAACACTCCCAGGACAGATACAGCACGGGGTTAGATACAGAGTAAAGCTCCCTCTACACTGTCCCCCATCAAACACTCCCAGGACAGGTACAGCACGGGGTTGGATACAGAGTAAAGCTCCCTCTACACTGTCCCCATCAAACACTCCCAGGACAGATACAGCACGGGGTTAGATACAGAGTAAAGCTGCCTCTACACTGTCCCGATGAAACACACCCAGGACAGATACAGCACGGGGTTAGATACAGAGTAAAGCTCCCTCTACACTGTCCCCACCAAACACACCCAGGACAAATACAGCACGGGGTTAGATACAGAGTAAAGCTCCCTCTACACTGTCCCCCATCAAACACACCCAGGACAGGTACAACACGGGGTTAGATACAGAGTAAAGCTCCCTCTACACTGTCCCCCATCAAACACTCCCAGGACAGGTACAGCACGGGGTTAGATACAGAGTAAAGCTCCCTCTACACTGTCCCCCATCAAACACACCCAGGACAGGTACAGCACGGGGTTAGATACAGAGTAAAGCTCCCTCTACACTGTCCCCCATCAAACACTCCCAGGACAGGTACAGCACGGGGTTAGATACAGAGTAAAGCTCCCTCTACACTGTCCCCCATCAAACACTCCCAGGACAGGTACAGCACGGGGTTAGATACAGATAAATCTCCCTCTACACTGTCCCCCATCAAACACTCCCAGGACAGGTACAGCACGGGGTTAGATACAGAGTAAAGCTCCCTCTACACTGTCCCCCATCAAACACTCCCAGGACAGGTACAGCACGGGGTTAGATACAGATAAAGCTCCCTCAACACTGTCCCCATGAAACACACACAGGACAGGTACAGCACGGGGTTAGATACAGAGTAAAGCTGCCTCTACACTGTCCCCATCAAACACTCCCAGGACAGGTATAGCACGGGGTTAGATACAGAGTAAAGCTCCCTCTACACTGTCCCCCATCAAACACTCCCAGGACAGGTACAGCACGGGGTTAGATACAGAGTAAAGCTCCCTCTACACTGTCCCCATCAAACACTCCCAGGACAGGTACAGCACGGGGTTCGATACAGAGTAAAGCTCCCTCTACACTGTCCGCCATCAAACACTCCCAGGACAGGTACAGCACGGGGTTAGATACAGAGTAAAGCTCCCTCTACACTGTCCGCCATCAAACACTCCCAGGACAGGTACAGCACGGGGTTAGATACAGAGTAAAGCTCCCTCTACACTGTCCCCATCAAACACACCCAGGACAGGGGCAGCATAGGGTTAGATACAGCGTAAATCTCCCTCTACATTGTGTCCCATCATTGTGTGTGAGAGAGAGAATGTGTGTGTGTGAGAGAGAATATGAGTTTGTGTGTGTGTGTGAGAGGGAGAGTGTGAGAAAGAGAGACAATGTGTGATGGAGACAGAGTGTGTCTGAGAGAGGGTGAGTGTGTGAGAGAGAGAATGTATGAGAGAGAGTGTGTGTGAGAGTGTGTGTGAGAGAGAGTGTGTGTGTGTGTGTGTGTGTGTGAGAGAGAGTGTGTGTGTGTGTGTGTGAGAGAGAGAGTGTGTGTGTGAGAGTGTGTGTGAGAGTGTGTGTGTGTGTGAGAGAGAGTGTGTGTGAGAGAGAGTGTGTGTGTGTGTGAGAGAGAGACTGAGTGCATGTGTGTGCGAGTGTGTCAGTGTGAGAGAGTGCATGGGTGAGAGTGTGTGAGCGTGAAAGAGTGTGTGTGAGAGAGAAAGAGCGTGAGTATGTGGGTGTGTGAGAGTGCGTAAGAGAGTGTCTGTGTGTGTGAGAGATAGAGAGAGCATGTGTGTGTGTGTGTGTGATAGTATGTGTGTGTCTGAGAGTGTGAGAGAGTGTGTCTGTGTGTGTGTGAAAGAGAGAGAGTGTGTGTGAGATTATGTGTGTGTCTGAGAGTGTGTAAGAGAGAGAGTGTGTGTGAGCTGATCTTTCTCTACACCCTATCGGTAACTGCAACACTATATTCTGCACCCTTTCCTCTCCTTCTCCCCTGTGTACTCTATGTACGGAATGTTTTGTCTGTATAGCGCACAAGAAACAATACTTTTCACTGCATCCCAATACAAATCAATCAAATCAAATCAAATTAACACGGTGAAGTTTGGACCCTGTGGGGTGACAGTTGTCTGAATACAGATTCTATCTTATTGTAACATTCAGGTACCACGTGTACTGAGCTCACCAGCGTTCTGTCTGTATTGTGTAAATCCAGTCTTGAAATATCCACTCATGTTGCTAATTCTGCTAAGACAGAAACAGAAAGAGTGTTTGAATTCTCCGTGATTAGACCCCTTAACGATAAACAACATGGTGGATGAGAGGGATAGAGAGGGAGAGGAAGAGAGAGAGAGATGGAGCGATGCAGAGTAACAGAGAGATAGGGAGAGGGGGCAATGCAGAGAGTAACAGTTAGACAGTGAGGAATAGAGATTAATTCAGATGGAAAGTGAGTGACAGGGGAGTCCGAGACGCTACATAAACAAGGTAAAGATTTGAAAATGGAGGAGTGTTTCTTTCTCAAACCGCACTGATATTCCCAAGAAGGGCAAGAGGTTTCAGTGTTTAAAAATGTACAACTTTAAAAACAAAAGCAGACAGGATTTGGTTAAATCTCACGGGATCCAGGGTGGGGTTGCCAAATGGATACAAATAGGCTTGATGACAGAAGACAGAAGGTGGTTGTAGAGGGTTGTTTTTTTGGTCAAACTGGAGGCCTGTGACCAGCGGGGTGCCTCAGGGATCGGTGCTGGGTCCACTGTTATTTGTCATTTATATTAATGATTTGGATCAGAATTTAGGAGGCATGGTTTGTAAGTTTGCAGTTGACACCAAGATTTGTGGCATAGTGGACAGTGAAGAAGGTTATCTAGGGCTGCAATGGGATCTTGATCAATTGGGCCAGTGGGTTGTTGAATGGCAGATGGAGTTTAATTTAGATAAATGCGAGGTGATACATTTTGGTGGATCGAACCAACACAGGACTTACTCAGTTAATGGTAGGGTGTTGGTGAGAGTTACAGAACAAAGGGATCTCGGGGTACAGATTGATAGCTCCTTGAAAGTGGAGTCACAGGTGGATAGAGCGGTGAAGAAGGCATTCCACATGCTTGGTTTCATTGGTCAGAACATTGAACACAGGAGTTGGGACGTCTTGTTGAAGTTGTACAGGACATTGGTAAGACCATACTTGGAAAACTGTGTATTGTTCTGGTCACCCTTATAGAAAGGAGATTATTAAGCTGGAAAGTGTGCAGAAAAGAATTACTGGGATGCTATGGGGTCCTGATGGTTTGAGTTATAATGAGAGGCTGGATACTCTGGGACTTTTCTGCCCTTGAGTAGGCTTAGTGGTGTTCTTCTAGAGGTCTCTAAAATAATGAGGGCATGGATATAGCAGCTTTATAGAATCTTAGTTAGGCCGCACTTGGAATATCGTGTTCAATTCTGGTCGCCACACTACCAGAAAGATGTGGAGAATTTGGAGAGGGTTCAGAAAAGATTTCCCAGGATGTTGCCTGGGATGGAGGGCATTAGCTCTGAGGAGAGGTTGGAGAAACTTGGTTTGTTCTCACTGGAACGACGGAGGTTGAGGGATGACCTGATAGAATTCTACAAGATTATGAGGGGCATGGACAGAGTGGATAGTCAGAAGCTTTTTACCAGGGTGGAAGATTCAAAATCTAGGGGGCATAGGTTTAAGGTGTGAGGGGCAAGGTTTAAAGGAGATGTACAAGGCAAGTTTTTTTACACAGAGGGTGGTAGGTGCCTGGAACTCACTGCCGGGGGAGGGAGTGGAAGCGGATACGGTAGTGCGTTTTACGGAACGTCTGGACAAATACATGAATAGGATGGGAATAGAGGGATATGGTCCCCGGAAGGGTAGGGGGTTTTAGTTCAGTCGGGCAGCATGGTTGGTGCAGGCTTGGAGGGCCGAAGGGTCTGTTCCTGTGCTGTAATTCTCTTTGTTCTTTGATAAGCTCGTCAACATCTTTTCCAAAAGGGAGGGGAGTCTAAAACTAGAAGACACAGGTTTAAGGTGAGAGGGGAGAGGGTCCAGAGGGCAATTCTTTTCACACAGAGGGTGGTGAGGGATTGGAACAAGCTGCCAGAGGTCGTAGTAGAAGCGGATACAATTTTATATTTTAAAAAGCATTTAGACAGTTATTCTGGTAAGGTTGGTATGGAGGGATTTGGGCCAAACGCAGGCAATTGGTACCAGCTTAATGGTAAAAACTGGGTGGCAGGGAAAAGTTGGGCCAAAGGGCCCATTTGTATCTGAGCTCTGTTTTCTGCCCGGAAACCATTTCTCAATCCATCCCAGTATTTTCCAAATTTGTGGATTGGACACAGTAAATTGCCGTTTACTGTCCAAAGCTGTGTTGGTTCGGTGGATTAAGGTAAATGTGTGGGGTTACGGGGATAGGGCTGGGTCAAGGGCCTTGGTAAGATACTGTGTCAGAGAGTCAGTACAGACTCGATGGGCTGAATGGTCTCCTTCTGCACTGCAGGGATTCTGTGACTCTACTATTAAAATCCCTTTGTCATTTGAAGCTTCCAGCTAAAATGCTGACAATGCTGCCTATTTCTGTGCACTTTGGTAAACGTTCTGTCTCATCACCAGGTGACACGGTGGCACAGTGGTTAGCACTGCTGACTCACAGCGCCAGGGATCTGGGTTCGATTCCCCGCCTCGAGTGACTGTCTGTGTGGAGTTTGCACGTTTGCTAAATTGCCCCTTAGTGTCAGGGGGATTCGGGCCTGGGTGGGATTATTGTTGGGACAGGCTTGTTGGGCTGAATGGCCTCATTCTGCAGTGTAGGAATTCTATGACTCTTGGATCTTAAATGGTTGATAAATAGTGAAACTGAGACACAAACTGGGGCTTTGCAGCAGCAGACAGAATGGGAATCATTGCATCCTGCAGGGATTTTTATTACAGAATCAATTTCAGAAAATTTACAACTCACAATTCACAACAGCAAAGTGTGGGATTGCAAACTTGGAATGATTAGCCCAGGACTTGTAAGGAATAATCATTAAGACAACATATATTGGAAGGAATAATTATTAGGACAAGTAGGAGATAATAATTAACATAGAAGAGATAATCACTACTTAAGAAGTTCTCATATATATCACATATCTTATTAAGCATACACATGCTCGCATAAATGAACATAGAAGCTGAAAGTAATTTCTTAAACAAACGTGAGAAAGTCAGACAACGGGAAAAAAGACTTGGCATAGATTAGACAATAAACTTCAGATAAGAAGGCAGGATGTAACCACAGTGATATCATAGCACATTCATTAGTGAAAAAACAGAAAGAAGGCAGATAACGTAGGTCTAGTAAATCATGGTGGCTAACGAAAAGTGGCCTTGGGGTCTGCAACAAAAAAACCTTGACTGTAAGATAAGAATGAAGCTAAATGTGGATAAAAAGGACTGTGAGAGCACTGGTTTTTTGGATTTGCCTGGGAATCCCGGCTTTGTTGAAATGTACTAGCTAATAAAGCCTTGCTGCCTGGAAGATCAAGACTCAGACTCTCTATTCTGATTGATGAATTCTTCTTGCCGTCCACGGGGAACCACGGCAAATTTGGCGCTTGCGAGCAGGGCAGAGTTGAGGTCGTCCGGTGACTCAACCCCGGAGGGATCGAGGGAGACGGTGGTCCGACCGGAACCGAGAAGTCCCCAGCCGGCCTTCTGTCAACAAGGTAAGCAGACTTGCATGCATGTAAATCCTTGTTGTCAGAAAGGGGTTTTCGAGGCCTGGCGCACCCGGTTCTCCACTGGTCCTGGATCTCACCTGCCCAAAAGATAACCTGCATTGGTAAAGTTAAAATTGTGTAAAATATTGAGAGACTGAGTCTGATCGGAAGGGCAAATTTTGCATGTAAAAAGCACGCTTTAGTTTTATGTACTGTATTGTCCACGAATGGGTAAAAAGTGAGACGTTAGTCGAGCGGTTTGGAGCGGGCTTCCAGGTTACGACTTGCCCAAGGAGAGTAAGTGTAGGCAAGCCTGCCAGTCCAAACCTACCCAGGACCTCGGAGAGAGAGACGTCAGCCGAGAGGAAGGAGAGATCTAGGAGAGATTGGTCTCCTACCTGATATAGTAATTAAGGACCTACGTTGATCGCCGGAAGAAGTGAGGGGATAGGTAGTGAAATAAAGTAAAGGGGCTACAAGGAGAAGCCTGAAAAGGTTGATCTGGAATAGCGGTGTAAGCAGCTGTTGGTAAATGTGGAGTGCAAAGCAGGATCACGACAGTGATGAATCACGTAGGAATATTTCAGTAATAGATTTCTTAAGTAGTGGTGTTAACACACATTTTTTCAGAGAAGATCTAGTAAAAATAGTTGGAGGAGGTTTTAGGGAGTGGTATGAGGGTGAGAGAAATGCCCTGCTAAGAAGAATAACTGAAGTAGTTAATTTGGAGGAAGTGAATAAGGAGTGGCCATACGTAAATTGGGACGAAATAATATACAAAAATTGGACGAGTGAAGCAGTAGAAGAAACATTGACAGAATTAATAGAAGAAATCAGACCAAGTAAGGCTCTGTTGGAAATCAGTGAGCAAGTGGAGGCATATTATCCACTAGCAGAAGAAAAAGGATTATCACCAGGAGAGGGAAGAACAGGGAAGCAAATACTGAGACCTCGGTTGGAAATACAGGTGTCAGTCAGGGAAGTGCAGTGGGAAGATAGTCCAAGGACAGAAAAAGGGAAAACAGTATATCGCATAAAAATAACAATAGTGCCAAATACCAACATATCAGAAAATATTAAGCCGCAAGGCAGTGCAGAACATGCCATATCAAACTAAGACACCGGTGGAAATTCTGGGAGAAAAGTATCCAGCCCTGAAAGGAAACATAGCCCATGTCTCCCAAAAATGGACCAAAAGAACAAGTAAATTAAACACACAGTGGCCAGAGGGAGGCACCCGGTGTACAGAAAGATGTGAGGATCAGAAAGGACTGGTAAAGAACTATAAATTAAGGGGTAAATCACAAAAGAGAAATCAGAAAAGAAGAAAAGAATTGGAGATACTAACATTATTTGAAAAGGAAGGAAAAGAGAAAAAGCGCATATGGAAAATGCAAATGCCAGTTCAGATTCAGGAAAAGGAAAAATTGAAAGACCCACATATAGCCCTGCCCCCTTATAAGGAAAACCAAGAGTTTGCTGGGCTGTATCCAGTAATAAAGGGGACAGTGAATTTTGAGGGGGAATATGAAGAAAGGGACATGACCCGCGAACAATGGGCAAAGCAGGAGGTGGAAAGAAAGGTAAAAAGGGAAGAAGAAGGTGCTAAAGTGGAAGGAGAACTGGATAACATACGCCGTATGAGGCAAGAGTTAGAGGAAGAGATGGTTCGGGTAAGGGTGTTAAAATGGGCAAATAGAAAAATGGAGGAAGAACAGAGTAAAAAAGGTGAGGAGGCAGTGGACAGTGAGGCAAGGTGTGAAGAGGAGGAGGGTAAGGAAGAATGGGATGAAAAATGTAAATATAGCAAGGGAAGTGCAGGAGGAAAAGGACAGGGACAGGGAAAAGCACCCTATCAGAACCAGAGGGGACAAAACCAAGGATATAATCAAGGCCCCAGGCAGGGAGGACCACCTGGCCCTCCAGGGGTATGCTGGGGATGTGGGGAAAAAGGACACATAAAAAGGAATTGTCCCCAAAACAGCTATAGACAAGGAGGTCAACAACAAATGAGTCAGCAAATGATGCAAGTGCCAATCAGTGACTGCCCAATGAGTCAGGGGCCAGTAAATCACCAGAGTTTCCTATAGGGAGGCCCAGAGAACCCCGAAATGGTAGGCCAGTATGTACAAATAACGGACACAGCAAATCAAGAACCTGTAATCAATGTTAGAATAGGGGGAGTTGAGATCCCCATGATGATAGATACAGGAGCTACTTGTACATGCATACAAGAAAAATATGCAGGACACCTACCATTGTCAGGTCAGTTTGTAAAAACTATGGGGTTCTCGGGGAAAGCAGTATTGACTCAAATGACGATGCCGGTGCCTATCACCGTTGGAAACAAAACCACTCATGTGCCTGTGTTAGTATGCAATAAAACACCACTGAATTTGTTAGGCCGGGATGCAATCTTAGGGTTAGGGTTAAAATTAGAGTGTACAACTCAAGGAATTAATCTGACGGGCATGTACGTAATTAGGGTAAGGGGAGAAGAGTGGGCCAATGTATATTGGCTAGGGGACATAGAAGAACAAATTAAAAAGCAGGTATGGGAAATTTGGGGGACATTTGTAGAGGCACAGATTCCAGACGCCGAATGGCCAAAAACTGAACTACATAGCACAATGATTTTTGATTAAATGCAACAGTCAGAGATACAGGAGAAGTGGAATAAAGAGGCAGGACAAGAACAGGAAATAAATTCAGACAGCATTTTAATCGGACCAGAGGGAGCAGCCCTCACAATTAGAAAGAATGAATGGGTCAGAAAATGGTTCTCAGTGCCTGAGACAGAACCACATGTTACGCTAAAGGTGAATCCTGATTACAGACCAAAGGATTTGGGACTTATGACGTTTAGGGCACAGGAACTGGAATTTATTAAAGCAAACAATGAGAATATTTGGATGTCGACTGACGGACAAATGATGAAAATATCTGTTAATGCAAGGATGACTGGAAGACCAAAAGAGGTAAAAATAGAGTTAAAAGATAAAGAAGTAGAGCAAGAATGGAGAGCAAAGTTAGAAAAAGATTTAGATTCTCTCCCTGAGGAATTGTGGTCAAAGAACGACACAGATGTAGGCAAAGTTAAAACAGCTACCCCAGTCGAAGTAAAATTGAAGCCAGGATGTCAAGGACCTTATAAACCACAATATCCAATCAAGGCAGAAGCAGTAAAAGGCATAAGAGAAACAATCAAAGGATTAGTAGACGCAGAAATATTAAAAGAAACCCGAAGTAAATGTAACACACCCTTATTACCAGTTAAAAAGGCAGATGGGGAAAAGTGGAGGTTAGTACACGACCTGAGAGCAGTTAATGAAGTAGTTGAAAATATGCCAGTAGAAGTCCCTAACCCCTACACCTTATTAACTAACATACCGTCTGAAAACAGATGGTTTACAGTAATAGACTTATGCTCAGCGCTTTTCAGTGTGCCCTTGGCACAAGCGAGTCAGTACCTATTTGCTTTCAAGTACGAGGGAAAACAGTACACATACAATAGAATGCCACAAGGATTCAAACACTCCCCACATGTATTCAACCAAGTGTTGAGAGCAGATTTGGCAGGGATACAACTAGAAGGAACACTGATACAATATGTGGATGACTTGTTGTTGTGTACAGAAACAAAGGAACAGTGTAGGGAAGAGAGTTTAAAACTGCTGGGAAAGCTGGCGAAAGGAGGACATAAAGTGTCAAGAAAGAAATTACAGTTCTGTCAAAGAAAAGTAGAATACCTTGGAAGGGAAATAACTGTTGGACAAAAAAGAATAGCTCACCAGCAGATAGAAGCAGTATTGAAAATCCCAAAACCACAGACAGTGAGACAGATGATGACATTCTTAGGAATGACAGGATTTAGTTCAGAATGGATAGAAAACTATGCAGAAAAAACACAAGCGTTAAGGAAAATAATGAAAGAGGCCGGATGTGAGGAGTTAAAAGCGATCTTGATATGGGACAGGGAGGCCTCAGAAGCATTTGATAACGTGAAACAAGAGATGGTGCAAGCACCAGCACTGATGCTGCCTTCGTATGATAAACCCTTTGACCTTTTTGTTAGCAACAGGGAAACAGGATTCGCAACTGCTGTGTTAATGCAGGACAGGTGTAAAGGAAGAAAGAAACAAGCAATAGCTTATTATAGCACCAAGTTAGATGATGTGGCCCTGGGGTACCCTCCATGTTATCAGGGTTTGGCAGCTGCTTGGTGGGCTTACGAAAAAGCAGCTACCATCACAATGGGATATTTAATAAACATACATGTACACCACAAAGTAGCTGAATTGATTGAGCAAGGAAAATTTGTGCTGACACCTGCTAGGATCCATCATTATCGAATGCTAACCACATTCCCAGATATCACGATAATAAAGTGCAACAGAGTAAATCCAGCTGATTACATGCCATTACCCCATGAAGGAGAAGAACATGAATGCTTAAGAGAAGCAAAAACATTTATGAAACTGAGAGAAGACTTAAGAGCAGAGGGACTAGTGACAGAAGAGAAGAGGACACTGTATGTAGATGGCTCATGCTACAGGGATCACTTAGGAAACCATGCAGGCTATGCCATAGTTGAACAAAGACCAGGAGGACTTGAAGTTATAGAAGCAGAAAAATGTGAACAGCCCTGTTCGCCCCAACTAGCAGAACTTAAGGCTCTAACCAGAGCATGTGAATTAGCAAAAGGGGAGGCAGTAGAAGTGTATACCGATTCGGCTTATGCACATGGAGTGTGTCATCTGTTTGGATCAATCTGGAAACAGAGAGGCTTTATGAAAAGTAGTGGGGGACCAATACAGCATGAAAGTCAAATAAAAGCCTTAATACAAGCTATGAGGGCCCAAAAGAATTGGCCATAATATTTGGAATTGGCTTGATAATGTATTCGGACAATGGGGAGCATGGTTTGCAAAGGCAGGGGTTATAATGGTAGTAGTAATAATCATAATTGGACTAATCTTTTGTTGTTTACTGCCTGCTTTGAGATCTTTTATTACCAGACTAATGATGCGACAAATGGTAGTGCGAATGGAGAATGAACAAATCCCCGAACAAGAAGTCCAGGAATGGGGTCAAGTTGAATTACCCCCACCGAATAGACTCATGATAACTTTGATTGAGACTGACGCTCCTTGTTTTGCAATGTAGCACTAAAGACTGCAAAAGAGGGGAAGATCTGTTTCAATGCGTTAAAAGAAGATGGAAATTTGATTTGTATACCAGTGATCAGTATTTTCCTTCCTCAGGAACAAGGACTGTTGACACAAACTCTACCGCTCAAGTTCATGGTTCATCGAATTCGACCCAGGAAACTGAGCTATCAACTGAACTGACAAAACAAGAGAAATCACTGAAATTGAAGCTGAAAGACTGTATAAACTAAATAGTAGTAGCGGCGACTAAGCGCGGGAAAAGAATTGTGTAAACTGTGATAAATTGTACTCTCCCTCCTTGTGATAGCATGGGAAAAGTAGGGGTAGGATGGATGGGGATAATACTAGTACTTAGTATGGGGGGTGGCAAGAGTAAAAATGAACAGGAAGAAGACAGATCGCATATAAATACTTACCTATATATGTCATATATGTATGCAGAAAGATTGAACATAAACAAATGTTGGGTCTGCACTCATGTCCCAAGCCATTCCCAAGAAGGCCTACCACTCCAGTCTCTCCCCTTTCAGATTTCAGAAACTATAGAATGGATATTGAGACAAAATAAGACAGGGGAAGGAGGAAACATGACAATGTGCGAGTCAGCTGGGTATAGAATGACCAGGTTTGCTACATGGTACCAACCAACCTACGACCATTCCCAGTTCCCACCTGTACCGACGGTCCTAAAATCAAATGGACCAGGATCCTTCTGTTTAAAGAAAAATGTGGATGGAGCAAGAGTTGGAGAAAGTAAATGTCAGCAAACTGTAGAATGGCAACCACCTGTGAAAGATTTAAGTACAGCTGGTATGTTCAAAATAGACTGGACTGAAATATGCAACATCACATCAAGCAACGTGTGGGAAGGAAAAGCTGTACAACCTTGGATGACGTTGGCTGATAACTTTACGGCCTACAATGGAACTTACTTTATATGCGGTACAAAGGCATATCCCTGGCTTCCTGCGAACTGGACAGGCTCCTGTTATCTGGGATATGTAGTGCCCTATATGCACCACATGCCTTCCCTACGAAGCTACCCTTCGCGAGCAAAACGAACAATCAGTAAGACTGACTGGTTCTTTATGATGGCCTTTCCATTACATGGGACAGGAAGAACGGCAAACGAGTTAATTCTGATGGCCACAGCCCTGGAACAACTGGCTAATATCACTGCAGCTGAAGCTCGATAAACAGGGCAAGCCTTGACAGAGTATCAGCAGAACTGATGGCAGTCCGCACAGTAGCTCTGCAAAATAGACTGGCTTTGGACTATCTATTGGCCTCGCAGGGAGGAACATGTGCCATAATTTAACAAGAATGCTGTACTTACATACCAGATAAATCTGAGAATATAACTAATCTTGCAAAGCATATCGAGGCACAAGCAGACCAACTCCAAAAGATAGGTCACGAATTCCATGATTATAACCCACCTGGATGGTTAGGATGGGTAGGAAATGGGATGTTTGGTTGGATTTTTAAATCATTTATGTTACTGCTGCTTATAATAGTAGGGATAGCATTAGCAGGATGCTTATGTCGATGTGTAATTAACAGGGCAATGGACAGCATGTACCATTATCAATAGTTTGAAAATAAGAGGAGATAATATGACCCTAGATACCATACGCATAGAGGGAAATAATTAAATGATCAAGCAAAATCAAGGAGGGAGAGATGTGTTAGTACAAAGTGTATGAAATGTATTAATGCAAAAATGTATTTTAATGAACTATCAGGTAAAGGAAATGTGGAGGAGCAGTTCGCAATTAGGCGATTAATAAACAAAAAGGGATATTGATCCTACACTTAAGCTCCTCCACATTTCGTGAAACCAAACATAACTAAGACATATATTGGGAAAATATATGAAGAAATAGTTTAGTGAGACAATGATGTCTCAAAGAGGGGATATGTAAGGAATAATCATTAAGACAACATATATTGGAAGGAATAATTATTAGGACAAGTAGGAGATAATAATTAACATAGAAGAGATAATCACTACTTGAGAAGCTCTCATATATCACATATCTTATTAAGCATACACCTGTACCCTTTTAAGTGCACAATACCTTACCAGGTCAGTACACATGGATACTCACATAAATGAACATAAAGGCTGAAAGAAGTCAAGCAAACACACAGAAGCTGAAAGTAATTTCTTAAATAAACGTGAGAAAGTCAGACAACGGGAAAAAAGACTTGGCATAGCAGGATGCCCTACAATGGTTGAACAAACAACAACCTTGGCTGATTAGACAATAAACTTCAGATAAGAAGGCAAGATGTAACCACAATGATATCATAGCACATTCATTAGTGACCAATCAGAAAGAAGGCAGATAACGTAGGTCGAGTAAACCATGGTGGCTAACGAAAAGTGGCCTTGGGGTCTGCAACAAAAAAACCTTGACTGTAAGATAAGAATGATGAAATATGAAGCTCAATGTGGATAAAAAGGACTGTCAGAGCACTGGTTTTTTGGATTCATCTGGAAATCCCGGCTTTATTGAAATGTATTAGCTAATAAAGCCTTGCTGCCTGGAAGATCAAGACTCAGACTCTCTATTCTGATTGATGAACTCTTCTTGCCGTCCACGGGGAACCACGGCAGGAATCGGGACATCACCGGCATTTGTTGCTGATCCCGAATTGTCGATAAGAAGGTGGCGATGAGCCACCTTCATGAACCTTTGCAGTCATTTGGTAAAGATCCTGATTCTTGGAGCTGTGCCAGAAATGCTGCTTTACATTCTTTCCAGAGACCTCAAATTGGGTGCAGTGCTGAAGCTGAGGCTGAACTGGTGAATGATAAACATAACCTTCTCTCGCCTTTTGTAGTTTATGGGGGTGTTTCCCCCAGTCCACTAGCAGTGCAGTGAGCCAAGAGACGCAAGCGAAGACCGTGTAGCGGGCTTCCCGCTGGGTGCCACGGCCTCCGTGTGTCACTGGCCAGATTTTTGGCGCAGTCAGCTTTGTGCCAGAAATCGGTGCGGAGCTGTATAAATTATACTGATGACCATTTGCATAGCGGGCCTGGGACTGAAGTCTTTGGGGCCGCAAGCATCTCCCCCCAGTCCCCCTCCAGGCCAGTGGGGGAGGTTGGGTGGGGGGTAGAGAGGTCATGGCTGGCCCAGACATGTCTGCGAGACCAGTGATCAGGGCGTGTGGGGGAGGGGTGGGGGGTCGCACGGTCAGTAATGTGTGTGGGGTCGCGGGGCTGGACAGCAATCGGGAGGCTGGCAGTGTGGATTACTGCGCCAGCCCCAGTCTCTGCTCTGACAAAGCAGCGTCTGCACAGTGACCCGCTCAGTGCTCTGCCACCGGCCTCTCCGGCTGGAATAGGCTCCGCCCTGGGTTTTGAAGGAGATTCACGCGAGTGCATTCTGCAGTGCGCACAGTGTGGGAGATTTGAAAATCCCACCAAAATAAACCCCAGCGGGAATTACTCCAGTTTTTACGCGAATTCGGCATTTGGAATTTTTCCCAGCTTTTTAAACAGTGTTGTCTTTAAAAATCTCTGCCCTTTTTCCCAAGTCTCTCTGTTTTTGGGCTCCCTTTCAAATTGCACCACAAATGATCATGAAGGATTTCAGTTGGAAGTGAAGCTGGGAGCTGCAATTGAATAAATGGAGAGCAGCGGGTGGATACGTTCTTCATTTGTATTTTGGGAAAGGGGAAGCTGGTGATTGCGGATTCAGACAAGGTGATGGTTGTTAAGACTGTCCACGCTCCATTGTAAGATCTTTCTCTTTTCTGTTCCAGCCATTCCTAATTGGCTAAATGTGTGAACTTGACTGCCGCTTTGACCCTGACTACTTCTCCATGGACATTAATATCTTCTTTTACTGTCTGCCAGGCAGTGAACTGAAAGTGTTAATTTGTATATTACTGCCTTGGTCCCCAGTTGGCAAATGTCTGGCTTTTAATTTAAATACATCAGAAATAGTGTCAGTTGTAGACTGCATGGCCCCTTGCCCCTGCTCTGCATTGAATATAATCGTGGCTGCTCTTCTGCCCCACCTCCACTTTCCCAGCTGCTCCTCATATCCCTTCACTCGATAAGAGATCAGAAATCTCAGTCCTGAATATTTTCAGTGCTGGATCATCCACCTTCTCTGGGGTAGAGAATTCCAAAGATTCACAACCCTCTGAGTGAAAACATTTCTCCTCACCCCAATTCTAAACAATCCACGGCTTATCCTGAGATCCTGCACTGCTGTTTTCAATTTCCAAACGAGTGGAAAACAATTACTTAGTGTCTACATTGCCCAGCCCTTTCAGATACTTGTATGTTTCAGTGCAATCACCGCTTATTCCTCTCAACTCAGTGTATAAGCCAAAATTATTCCGTTTGTCATCCGAAGAGAACTATCTCATCCTGCATTTCATATCCCTTTGAGGCCTCATTTCTCTTTAGCACTGTGTCTTCTTCCAGGCCGAGAATTTTCAACCTCCTGTTCACATAGGTCTATGGTTTTTCCCCTCTGAGATCTCAGCATTCCTCCACGTTTGGCCTCCTGTGTATCTCCACTCCCTTTGACCTGCAGCTCTGAAATTCCTTCCCTGAACTCTTTGCTTTTATGTCTTTTACCTGGAGATGGTAATCACTTTTTCATCCAACTTCCCACAGAGAAAATACTCAGAACTGAAGTGGATGGCCTCACACTGCCTATTCATAGATTTCCAGTTTTTTTATGCTGTAGCTTTACCAACTCACTTAGTCCCTCTGTGTTCCCGATTTCCAGGAATTAAATACGGTCAAATTCTGATTCAATTACAGCTAGTAGGTTAGGAAACTTAAAGAATGAGCTAAAATACAAGTTCAGATGAAGGGTCATCTTGACTCAAAACTTTGGCTCGATTCTCTCTTTTCATTTGGAGGCCCACACTGTCTGTAATTTACACACAGTAAAACAACAACCTGAATTGTTGTCTTGTCCTGCCAAGTGGGTGCAGGAGAACCAGTGGACCTCACCCAACAGAGATGGAGAGTTGGAAGCAGTGTTAGAGTGCACACTGCTCTCACCTGTCTTACTCTTATCAATTTAACATCAAAATTGATATTTAACCTCGTGGATCCGATCTAGAATCCTCAGCATGTTGGATCAGGTTATAAATCAGTAATTTCCAAATCTGTGTATTTAAAATCACTCGATAGCAAATCTTTTGTTAAGAGATTTGGTTGAACCCAGAATAAAACTATCAGTAAGTTTAGGGGCCTGATTCTATAACTGGCACAGGATGGAACATTGAAAGTGTTTTTGCTAAACTATCGTTTCTAAAGTTTGCCCTTTGAACCCGATTATCTGATCATTCTCTGAATAAAAATGTTGCACCATCTGAAATAAACAATCCAAGATCAACTGATTAAAAGGGAGGTGCAAATCCTCCAGAAGTTTCACACTTCATTATTCAACCAACATTTAAATACAGTAACAGGATGAAATTATCCCGCCCCTTGAGCCTCTTCCTCTATTTAATTAAATGTTGCCTAATCTGCATCTTAACTCCATTTACCCTGAGTAGATGTCATCCTCGATAAGGACAGTTGACGATGACCTGCCATAGATTCACTTCACTTGTCATCCTGAGTTAGTGAAATTCTGAGCATCTTCTTGAATAACTCCATTGGGCCAGAATCTGGTGTCTCAGTTGCTGGTTTACAATAATAAATGTAACTGGAGTGTTAGTGCTCATTGCCCAACAGCTGCAGCCATTGTTGCTCAGAGATCATTCAGTTTGGAAGTTAAATGGTTAATCTCCATGTAGAGAAACAGCCCTTCTCTCAGCTCATTGACCAGGAACTGGCTCCTGGGCTCTGGGGTGAAACCACAAATATCAGGAAATCAATGTTTGCTCAAAGTTCCGAAGTCCCAGTTGGAATTTGTTTCTTATCGTTTGACTGATTTACTGAACATCTCTGGAACAAGAAGAGTTAAAGTAAAATTTCGAATGAAACTTGTTGACAGTTGAATTAGCCGCAGGTTGTCAAACAGGTTGAATTTGATGCCTGGAATGGGGCCGCTCCCTTCTCTGCAGTAAGTGGGGAATGTTTAAATTGAATTCCATGCTGAGGATGGGCAGCAGCTTTCACACAGAGGGTAAAGCTGTGAGCCTCACTGAAAAGGGATACAATCACATTTCCAATTTGTTTCATTTCAGCAAGTTGCAAGAAATTTCTATCTCATTGATGCAGAGGATCAGGGATAGAACTGACACACACTACACGGAAATGAAGAGACAGGGATGTTTTGCAGACAGAAGATAAGATTAATGTAACTTCTTACATTTAATGCCTTGACCAATATTCTGTACATGCAGCTTGTCCTGGATTCCAACATATCTCTGTTTCTTTGGTTTCTCTTTCCCCAATCCATCGGCTTATTTGCCTTTTCTAAATGCATTACCTCACACTACTCTGGATTAATTTTATTTGACACTTTTCTGCCCAGCTGTTCAGTCCACAGACATCTTCCTTCATTCTAACGCTTTCTGTCTCACTGTTAATGACTCAACCAATTTTCATATAACTTGCAAACTTCTTAATCATGGCTCCTATATTGAAGTCAGTGCAGGAGGATCATTTGCAACCTCAGGAAGGTTTTGCTTCTGCAATTCACTCCAGCCCCAATTAAGTCTCCCATGTGGGGTTTACGCGTCATGGCCAATGGTGATGGAACCAGTAAATGTTTGATCGCAATATTGGAAGTGCTGGAACCCTGAGGTACAATGGCTGCTTACGGGTGGAGCACTCTTCAGGAAGAGGACTTGTGTTTAGTTTACAGGAAGTCAGGAAACTTCTTCACGCCTTTCGCTCGGATTATTGCTCGTTGAAGTTGGAAATGGGACGCTCTGACGAATAACTACAGAGGAATGTTCAGAACTGTGAAGAGTGGAGAAATAAGCAGAGGACCTTCCTTGTGCCGATCACTGCTATATTTAGGACTGAATTATTGATATTTACCACAAACAGCAAGGCGCCGAGTACGGAGTCCTCACTGGATAGTCATTCAATTACAAAAAATATCCATCCACCATTACAATTTGATTCTAGCCACTGAGCCAGTTTTGGATCCAAATGACCACTTTCTTTCCCTTGGATCCAATGGCTTTTACTTTTCTGACCAGTTGTCAGAAAAACCTCACTAAAACCCACGTAGACTGCATCAAACAAGTGTCTCTCTAATCTGAAAAAAATTCAGTGAGGATAGTCAGACATCACCTTTCTTTTACCAATTGATGCCTTTCCAAAGGAGCATTTATAATAACTGTCGGAAGGTCTTTGAATAATTTGTCCACCAAGATCAAACTGACTGACCTGTAATTACCCCTTGCTGCTTTTTAAATAACTGTACAACATTAGCAGTTCCCCAATCTGACAACATCACGCTGCAGCCAAAGAGCACTGGAAAGTGATGGTTAAAGCTTCTTCTTTTTATTCCCTTACTCATCTTGGCAGCCTGGGATGCATTTCATCCAAATCTTTCAAAGATGGTGAATATCTCAACACTTCATCCCTCACTAAGTTTAACACATTCAATATTTCACAACCCTCATCTTTAACTGAGAGGTCTGCTTCGCTTCCCTGTTTTGTGAAAACAGACACACAGATCATTAAGAACCATGTGCATTTCGTCTCTCTCCATCCACAAGTTACCATTTTGTTTTTTAATGCTTGGTATTCTTGTCTGAGTTATCTGTTTGCATTTTTTGTCTTTATAAAATATATTTTGTCTTTCCTTTTTACAGCCCCCTTATTGTTTCCTGCCCTCTCTTTGCTTTTGCGAGTTCCTTTTTAATTCCAGCTCTGTAATCGCAGACTGACACATTCCCAGGTTCAGGATAACGTACTGGGGCCACAGTAAAATCTGGGGCAGCTCCCACAAAGGGAAAAGGCTGCTTTTTAAGACCCCTCAGCGAGAGAATGAAAACTCAAAATAAACCCTCAGGCTACACGTTTGACGTATGTTCACGCTAAATGTTAACTGTGATTGTGAATGGAGTAAATAACATACAGAATTGGGAGAAACTTATTTGTTTTGCACTTTGTGTGCTGTCAGCTTTGAGTAGTCTTGTAATATACTTTTGTAAACTTCATGTGTAGAGTATATTGTTGGACAAATGCATTTTGATTGCTCTTTGCCCCCCAACCTCAATTCATCTCAGTTAATTCTGGGACAGTTGAAATCCACTTTGATCGCTGCCATTTTGTTTCTGCACTTGGAAAGGCCAGGCCTATTCGGGAAAGTCAGCATGTGCCTGTGTGGGGCAGGTTATGTCTTACTAACTTGATTGGTTTTTTTGAGGGGTGATGAAGGTGATCGATGAGGGTAGAGTAGTGGATTTAGTCTACATGGACTTTAGTAAGGCTTTTGACAAGGCCCCTTATGTTAGGCTCATCCAAAAGATTTACAAGCATGGGATCCACGGTGACTTGGCCACTTGGATTCCGAATTGACTTGCCCAAAGAAGTCAGAGTTGTGGTAGAAGGGTGTTTTTCTGGCTGGAGGTCGGTGACTAGTTATGTTCCACAGGGATACGCACTGGGACCTATTGCTTTGGGATATATATAAATGACTTGGATGATAACATGGATGGGTCAGTAAATTTGCAGACAACTCTAGGTATGTGGAGTTGTGGATAGTATAGAAGGTTGTCAAAGGATACAGCGGGATATAGATCAGTTGCAGATATTTGCAGAGAGATAGCAGATGGAGTTTAATCCGGGCAAGTGTGAAGTGCTGCACTTTGGAAGGTCAAATGTTAAGGGTAAGTATACAGTCAATGGCAGGACCCTGGATAGCATTGATGGACAGAGGGATCTTGGGGTTCAAGTCCATAGCTCCCTGAAAGGGGCTATACAAGTAGATATGGTCGTAAAGAAAGTGTACGGCATGCTTGTCTTTATTGGTCGGGGCATTGAGTTTAAGAGTTCGGATGTCATGTTGCAGCTTTATGAAACTTCGGTTCGGCTGCACTTCGAGTATTGTGTTCAATTCTGGTTGCCACGTTGCAGGAGGGGTGTGGAGGCTTTGGAGAGGGTGCAGAAGAGGTTTACCAGAATGCTGCCTAGATTAGGGGATATGAGCTATAAGGAGAGGATGGACAAACTCGGGTTCTTTTCTCTGCAGTGGCAGAGGCTGAGGGGAGACCTGAAAGGAATCTATAAAATGATCATAGGGTTGACATTTACTAGAAGATTTTCTACCGAGAGTTACTACTAAGAGGCCTGCACTTAACGTGAGAGGGGGATTGTTCAACAGAGATGTGAGAGGC
Source organism: Mustelus asterias (assembly GCF_964213995.1). NCBI lineage: Eukaryota > Metazoa > Chordata > Chondrichthyes > Carcharhiniformes > Triakidae > Mustelus > Mustelus asterias. Next base: position 73,168 of record NW_027590651.1, read on the forward strand.
ATATTTTTTACTCAGAGTGGTAGGTGTCTGGAACGCGTTGGCAGGGTTGCCAGTGTAGGTGTCTGGAGCGCGGTGCCAGGGGTGGTGGTGGTAGGTGTCTGGACCGCGGTGCCAGGGGTGGTGGTGGTAGTTGTCTGAAACGCGTTGCCAGGGGTGGTGGTGGTAGGTGTCTGGACCGCGGTGCCAGGGGTGGTGGTGGTAGGTGTCTGGACCGCGGTGCCAGGGGTGGCGGTGGTAGGTGTCTGGACGGCGGTGCCAGGGGTGGTGGTGGCAGGTGTCTGGACCGCGGTGCCAGGGGTGGCAGTGGTATGTGTCTGGATCACGTTGCCAGGGGTGGTGGTGGTAGGTGTCTGGAACGCATTGCCAGGGGTGGCGGTGGTAGGTGTCTGGACCGCGGTGCCAGGGGTGGTGGTGGTAGGTGTCTGGACCGCGGTGCCAGGGGTGGTGGTGGTAGGTGTCTGGACCGCGGTGCCAGGGGTGGTGGTGGTAGGTGTCTGGATCACGTTGCCAGGGGTGGTGGTGGTAGGTGTCTGGACCGCGGTGCCAGGGGTGGCGGTGGTTGGTGTCTGGACCGCGGTGCCAGGGGTGGTGGTGGTAGGTGTCTGGAACGCGGTGCCAGGGGTGGCGGTGGTTGGTGTCTGGAACGCGTTGCCAGGGGTGGTGGTGGTAGGTGTCTGGACCGCGGTGCCAGGGGTGGCGGTGGTAGGTGTCTGGACCGCGGTGCCAGGGGTGGTGGTGGTTGGTGTCTGGACCGCGGTGCCAGGGGTGGCGGTGGTTGGTGTCTGGACCGCGGTGCCAGGGGTGGTGGTGGTAGGTGTCTGGAACGCGGTGCCAGGGGTGGCGGTGGTTGGTGTCTGGAACGCGTTGCCAGGGGTGGTGGTGGTAGGTGTCTGGACCGCGGTGCCAGGGGTGGCGGTGGTAGGTGTCTGGACCGCGGTGCCAGGGGTGGCGGTGGTTGGTGTCTGGACCGCGTTGCCAGGGGTGGTGGTGGTTGGTGTCTGGAACGCGTTGCCAGGGGTGATACGATAGGGGAATTTAATAGGCTTTTAGAGAAGCACATGAATATGCAAAAAAGAGAGTTATACGGACCAGGGACAGGCAGAAGGGATTAGTTTAATTTGGCATCATGTTCAGCACAAAATCGTGGGCTGAAGGGCCGTTTCCTGTGCTATGTTCTATGCAGAGAAACATAGAAGATAGGAGCAGGAGGAGGCCATTTAGCCCTTTGAGCTGCTCCGCCATTCACTACGATCATGGCTGATCGTCCAACTCAATCGCCTCATCCTGCTTTCTCCCCAGAACCTTCGATCCCATTTGCCCCAAATGCTATATCCAGCCGCCTCTTGAGTACATTCTTCTCAGCAATGTCACTACATATTTGCTCTTTGACTTCCTTTTGACTGTCTGGGGTAGATGTTATACTCCCAGAACTGTCAGTGTCCCTTTCTTGTTCTTCAGTTCAATCCATATGACCTTATTTGATGATACCTTTACGAATGAAAATATTATACATTGATGTTAATATTAGTAGAAGAGTGGTAACTACTTTCATCTCCTACAGTGTTCATTGGTCAACTGCTGACACAATGAGAACTTTGGTCACTGTATTCAAGTTAGAGCTTCAACCAGGGCACTCATCTCATGGAGATTGTCACTGTCCAGAGGAATCATATCCACTTATAATGTATAAGTGCAGAGATATAATTCATACATTACCAGAGCTTAATATCAAAACTCCATCAAATCAAACACATCAAACATAAATGTTAACATAGTACAACCCTGCCAGGCTGTTAGAAACCAAGTGAAGGATCATTTAATTCACCATTGATCACCAAACTCCACATTTCCCTTGAGAATATTCTCTGCCATGGGAATTAGTCTGGTTTCATCCTGCACTGGGAGTAAATCTTTAACCAATGGGATTTCCCAGTGTGGAGTCTCAGTGAACAGGATCCCACCTGTAACCAGGTTGTGGAGACCAGTGGGACTCTCTGGATTTCACTGGGCAGCTGTCTGTGTCACACCGGCTGTGGAGAGTTAATGATCACTCTTGGGAAATGCCTGATCCCAGAGCTAACAGATGTTGTATGATGGAGAGGTGGATTTATTCACTGGTTCGGCTAAAGGCAACACTTCAGTCAAATTGATCTTAATCGTGTTTATCTCCAGATGAATGTGGATCCAGATTCACAACAATATTTGACGATTGTGACACACCAAGGGCTATTCAGATAGACAAGACTTCCATTTGGCATCATGTCTGCACCTGTGCTGTTCCAATGTGCCATGGATCAAATTCTAAGCGGATTAGAAAGAGTCCAGTGTTTCATAGGCCATATCTAAGTTACTGGAAAGAATGAGGAAGAACATCTCCACAACCTAGATGCCACACTCCAGAGACTAGAAGATCATGGATTAAGATTACGGGAAGATAAATACGGAAGATTTCCAATCTTCTATAGATGCAAAGAGACTGCACAAATTGCCTTCAAAAGTCAAAGCCATTTCTGACGCACCTGCACCTCAACATCAATCATCTTAATTCTCCTTTGGGCTTATTAAAGTATTTTTCATGAAAGGTTTGTCACTAATCTAGCGACTATTCTTAAACATTTACACAACTTTTTGTGTCATAAGAGGAAACAGAAATGGAAATGGGTGGATGTGTGTGAGAAAGCCTTCGTACAAGCTAAAGAGGTACTAGTAAAGTCAGAAATCCTGACACACTTTAATCCAAATTTACCTTTGCAACTGGCACATAACGCATCGCCTTATGGGATGGAGGCAGCAGTTTCTCACGCAATGCCCGATGGGAAAGAGAAGCCGATAGTTTTTGCACCAAGACCTTGAACAGAGCAGGAATGAACTCTGCACACAAACAAAAGGAAGCTCCAGGAATCATTTTCAGAATCAGGGCAACACCGATGTGGAAGGAAATGTACTGAATTAATGGATAATCGGTCACTAACAATGTTTTTTGGGCCTCATACTAGGATTCCATTTCTCACAGTCAGCCGGACATACCATAAAATATCGTCAGTCAAGTTTCCAGAGGGAAGCTGAGTTATTAAAGAAGTTATTTTTGGTCGTCAGGGCTCGATACCCAAATCGAGGAGAGAGCAGCGAAGTGTTTGTCTTGTGCAAAAGTTCAGAGCCTGTTGCCACGAGCTCTATTTCACCGAGGGGAATGCCCGCAAGGACCATGGTCAGCTCTGCTGAGGGCTGTTGGCTCTATTCACTCTCCACAGATGCTGTCAAACCTGCTGAGATTTTCCAGTGTTTTCTGTTTATGTTTATTTATTCGTGTCACAAGTAGGCTTACATTAACACTGCAATGAAGTTACTGTGAAAATCCCCAAGTCGCCCACACTCCGGCGCCTGTTCGGGTTACACTGAGGGAGAATTTAGCGTGGCCAATGCACCTAAGCAGCACGTCTTTCGGACTGTGGGAGGAAACCGGAGCAACGGAGGAAACCCAGGTCAACAAGGGTTGAACGTCCAAAGTGATCCAAGCCGGGAATCGAACCCGGGTCTCTCGCACTGAGAGTCACCGGTGCTAACCACTGGGCCACCCATCCCACCCTTTGGTTCAGATTCCAATATTCACAGTATTTTGCTTTGATTTCAACAAAAGCGATTTGCATTCTTATAGCTCCTTTAATGCTATAAAATATTCCAAAGTCCTTCAGTGGAGCAAAATGAGGCAAGTTTATTGTCTTACTGTCCTTACTGGACAGGAGAGTAAAAGCTTGATAAAAGAGGCAGATTTGTAAAAGATTTCTAAGGGACAGATGGGAGTAAATTCTGGAGCTCTGGACCCAGGCAGATGAAGGCACGGCTGACAATGGAGGGATGAAAGAAATGAGGGACGCAGAATTGAAAGAACGCTGAAACTTTGGATGGTTCCAGCGTTGGAGAATGTTAAAGATATCGGAAGGGATGAAATCGTTCAGAAAATTGAAGATGGGAATGAGAACTTTAAAATCAAGGCATTTCTGGACTGAATCCCAATGTCGGTCAGTGAACACAGGAGGCAGGGTCGACAGGCAGCCTGGAGTGAATAAGATCCAGTTTTAAATCCTGCCAGTGGCCAGGGACAGCAGGGTGTGACTGCAAGTCAGGCAGGTAAAGGGAACCAGCAGTCAGGAACTCAGGAGCCTCAGCCCTTGACCCTGTCCAACAGGTACGAGGCACTTGCTCCCTGTGTGGATGGCAAACAGGGCTGCAGGAAGGATGAGTCAGCTGACCAAGGCACCATGGTTCAGCAGGCCATTCAAGGGGAGGAAGTAAATAGGCAAGTTGTAGTTGTAGGGGATTCTATTATCAGGGGGATAGATAGTATCCTTTGTGAGCAGGATAGAGTGTCCCGCATGGTATGTTGCCTGCCCGGTGCTAGGGTGCGGGACATCTCTGACCGGCTTGAAAGGATACTGGAGAGGGAGGGGGAGGATCCAGTTGTTGTGGTCCATGTTGGTACCAACAACATAGGCAAGTCTAGGAAAGAGGACCTGTTTAGAGATTATAAAGAGCTAGGATTCAAATTAAAAAACAGGTCCTCAAGGGTCATAATCTCCGGATTACTGCCCGAGCCACGTGCAAATTGGCATAGGGAGGCAAGAATAAGGGAAGTTAACACGTGGCTGAAAGAGTGGTGTGGGAAAGAGGGGTTCCTTTTCATGGGACACTGGCATCAGTTTTGGGGCAGGGGGGACCTATACCGTTGGGATGGTCTCCACCTGGACCGAGCTGGGATCAGTGTTCTGGCGAAGAGAGTAAATGGGGTGGTCAATAGGACTTTAAACTAGAGATTGGGGGGAAGGGAAAGTCAGGGAACCGAGAGGTGAAGGAATCAGTGGGAAGCGTAGCTGCTTAGGGTTACAAAAAATCACGAAAAGACAGCGCTCAGGAGAGGTTCCGATAGTCCCCATCTCACAAAATATGACACAGTGTCTGGAAAGGCTCAGTAAACCAAGGTCCACCACACTACGAAAACAAAAAGGGACGGTCAATAGGGAATTAAAGGTGCTATATTTAAATGCCCGCAGTGTCCGGAACAAGGTAGATGAGCTTGTGGCCCAGATTGTGACTGGCAGGTATGATGTGGTAGGCATCACAGAGACGTGGTTGCAGGGGGTTCAGGACTGGCAGTTAAACATCCAGGGATTCACAACCTATCGAAAAGACAGAGAGGTGGGTAGAGGGGGCGGGGTTGCCTTGTTAATTAGAAATGAAATTAAATCAATAGCACTAAACGACATAGGGTCAGACGATGTGGAGTCTGTGTGGGTAGAGCTGAGGAACCACAAAGGCAAAAAAACCATAATGGGAGTTATGTACAGGTAATTACAGGCGCATGAGGGAGGAACTGACAAAAATCGACTGGAAGCAGAGCCTAGTGGGAAAGACAGTAGAACAGCAATGGCAGGAGTTTCTGGGAGTAATTGAGGACACAGTGCAGAGGTTCATCCCAAACAAAAGAAAGGTTATCAGAGGGGGGATTAGGCAGCCATGGCTGACAAAGGAAGTCAGGGAATGCATCAAGGCAAAAGAGAGAGCCTATAATGTGGCAAAGAGTAGTGGGAAGTCAGAAGATTGGGAAGGCTATAAAAACAAACAGAGGATAATAAAGAGAGAAATAAGGAAGGAGAGGATCAAATATGAAGGTAGGCTAGCCAGTAACATTAGGAATGATAGTAAAAGTTTCTTTAAATACATTAAAAACAAACGGGAGGCAAAAGTAGACATTGGGCCGCTCCAAAATGACGCTGGTAATCTAGTGATGGGAGACAAGGAAATAGCTGAGGAACTTAATAAGTACTTTGCGTCAGTCTTCACAGTAGAAGACATGAGTAATATCCCAACAATTCAGGAAAGTCAGGGGGCAGAGTTGAATATGGTTGCCATCACAAAGGAGAAAGTGCTAGAGAAACTAAAAGGTCTGAAAATTGATAAATCTCCGGGCCCAGATGGGCTACATCCTAGAGTTCTAAAGGAGATAGCTGAAGAAATAGTGGAGGCGTTAGTTATGATCTTTCAAAAGTCACTGGAGTCAGGGAAAGTCCCAGAGGATTGGAAAATCGCTGTTGTAACCCCACTGTTCAAGAAGGGAACAAGAAAAAAGATGGAAAATTATAGGCCAATTAGCCTAACCTCAGTTGTTGGCAAAATTCTAGAATCCATCGTTAAGGATGAGATTTCTAAATTCTTGGAAGTGCAGGGTCGGATTAAGACAAGTCAGCATGGATTTAGTAAGGGGAGGTCGTGCCTGACAAACCTGTTAGAGTTCTTTGAAGAGATAACAAATAGGTTAGACCAAGGAGAGCCAATGGATGTTATCTATCTTGACTTCCAAAAGGCCTTTGACAAGGTGCCTCACGGGAGACTGCTGAGTAAAATAAGAGCCCATGGTATTCGAGGCAAGGTACTCACATGGATTGACGATTGGCTGTCAGACAGAAGGCAGAGAGTTGGGATAAAAGGTTCTTTCTCAGAATGGCAACCGGTGACAAGTGGTGTCCCGCAGGGTTCAGTGTTTGGGCCACAGCTGTTCTCTTTATATATTAACGATCTAGATGACGGGACTGGGAGCATTCTGGCCAGGTTTGCCGATGATACAAAGATAGGTGGAGGGGCAGGTAGTATTGAGGAGGTGGGGAGGCTGCAGAAAGATTTAGACAGTTTAGGAGAGTGGTCCAAGAAGTGGCTGATGAAATTCAACGTGGGCAAGTGCGAGGTCGTACACTTTGGAAAAAAGAATAGAGGCATGGACTATTTTCTAAACGGTGACAAAATTCATAATGCTAAAGTGCAAAGGGACTTGGGAGTCCTAGTCCAGGATTCTCTAAAGGTAAACTTGCAGGTTGAGTCCGTAATTAAGAAAGCAAATGTAATGTCATTTATCTCAAGAGGCTTGGAATACAAAAGCAGGGATGTACTTCTGAGGCTTTATAAAGCACTGGTTAGGCCCCATTTGGAGTACTGTGAGCAATTTTGGGCCCCACACCTCAGGAAGGACATACTGGCACTAGAGCGGGTCCAGCGGAGATTCACACGGATGATCCCAGGAATGGTAGGCCTGACATACGATGAACGTCTGAGGATCGTGGGATTATATTCATTGGAGTTTAGGAGGTTGAGGGGAGATCTGATAGAAACTTACAAGATAATGAACGGCTTAGATAGGATGGATGTAGGGAAGTTGTTTCCATTAACAGGGGAGACTAGGACGCGGGGGCACAGCCTTAGAATAAAAGGGAGTCACTTTAGAACAGAGATGAGGAGAAATTTCTTCAGCCAGAGAGTGGTGGGTCTGTGGAATTCATTGCCACAGAGGGCTGTGGAGGCCGAGACGTTGAGCGTCTTCAAGACAGAAATTGATAAATTCTTGATTTCTCGAGGAATTAAGGGCTATGGGGAGAGAGCGGGTAAATGGAGTTGAAATCAACCATGTTGAATGGTGGAGTGGACTCGATGGGCCGAATGGCCTTACTTCCGCTCCTATGTCTTATGGTCTTATGGTCTATGACTGAGCATGGGGAAATACATTTCTCACTGTGCAGCCCCACTTCCATTCAGCAGTTAAACAGTTAATGTGTTCACCTTTAAAGTTATCAGATCCTGCATTGAAACATCTGACACTGGCCCTTTGTTTGAAAGTCTAAACATAAGAAAATCGATGGAGTTTTTAAACAGTTTCAGGTTGAAACCCAGTGATTCGTTCTGGAGGCATGACTCCGATTGAACTCACTGTGTGACAGCAATTAATTACAAATTGTTTGTAACTAACTTTGTTCACAGTTCAAAGAGTTTTTAAATTGGCTCAATGATGTGTTTTCTGAATAGCAACTTCCAGTCGGAGGACAGAGACAGAGACAGAGTCGTTTCAGCACAGCAGGAACCATTCAACCCATCGAGATGTAATACAAATCTCAAATTACAGAGATCAGATCCAATTACTGAACTGTGATTTGCTGAAAGAAAACCAGGAACAACATTACGTTTGGAAGCAAAGAGTTTACAAAGAGAAAACTAGCAGACTCCACACGGAAGCAGAGAATCTGCAGGTCAAGGTAAGATTTGTCTGCTCCTGTACTTTATGTATTTCTTTATTTTAAACCATTTTCTCAGTCAGATTATTTTACATGGGCTGTTGTAGCCATTCCCCTTCCATGAGGTTTTATACAGTGACTGAGCTGGAGCAGTGATGAAGGTGATCTGTTTAACAGTGAGGCTCCCAGAATCAGACCACTCCTGTTCCACACCATTATTTTCATTTTTAAGAGGGATGGAATGAGGTGAATCAGAGCATTCCCACATCCCAGTTCAGACCGGGCTGGGCCCTGGACCTTCCTCGATATGGGTTTTTGTAATTACAGGGAATTAATTTTAGAGCTCTGGCGCGCTCAACGCTACGACAACGGATGAATGAACACTGCTCGACAATTATCAGGCAAGAGTGTTCTCTTTCTGTTGGGGAACACTTCAGCGGTCACGGGCATTCACCTCTGATCTTCGGGTAAGCGTTCTCCAAGGCAGCCTTCACGACACACGACAACGCAGAGTCGCTGAGCAGAAACTGATAGCCAAGTTCCGCACACATGAGGATGGCCTCAACCGGGATCTTGGGTTCATGTCACACTATCTGTAACCCCCACGACTCGCCTGGGCTTGCAAAATCTCACTAACTGTCCTGGCAGGAGACAATACACACCTCTTTCATATGTGCTTAACCCTGTCTCCACTCACATTGTCTGTACCTTTAAGACTTGATTAACTGTAAAAACTCGCATTCCAATCATTATTTTGTAAATTGAGTTTGTGTCTTGATATGCCCTGTTTGCAAACAGAACTCCAACTTACCTGGCGAAAGAGCAGCGCTCCGAAAGCTAGTGGCTTGTGCTACCAAATAAACCTGTTGGACATTAACCTGGTGTTGTGAGACGTCTTACAGTGTTTACCCCAGTCCAACGCCGGCATCTCCACATCATGCCCTCAACATACAGAGTTTAGCTGCACAGTCTGCATTTCCCTGCTCCAACCAATACTCGGGGAATGACCGCACTCTCAAGTGTTTGGTTAAAAGTCAAAATATCAGATGTACACTGTGACTGTTTGTAATGTTACAGATAGAAATTCACTGCACTGACTGAATTGGAAATGATAACCTCTCTAATCAGCCTCAAACATTGTTTCTAGCTGAATTGGGTGCAGACTTGTCAAACTGGTTCAATTGGTTACTCTCTCCTATAAATAGAAACCTCGAAATAATCTCATAACTTTTACCAGAGGGTGAAACTCAGACACGGGTATTATAAACAGGGTCAGCTCAGATGATTGGTATGATTTCTACTGAGATAACCAGGCTGCATTGAATTGACAAAGGCAGGACCTGCACAGTGACAGTAAAGCCGGTGTGGTTGAGGTCAAGTGGGAATGTAGTTTCTGAACTGATTGTGAAGTATCTCTTTCTTCCTTCCATTTAAATGTGTCGCCTCCCAGGGAGATTATTCTCCTCCACTCCCTGCAGTGAATCCATCCTTTGCGGCTGTAGCTATTATCTAACTGTGAGCTCCCCGCAGTGAATCCATCCTTTGCGGCTGTAGCTATTATCTAACTGTGAGCTCCCGCAGTGAATCCATCCTTTGCGGCTGTAGCTATTATCTCACTGTGAGCTCCCCGCAGTGAATCCATCCTTTGTGGCTGTAGCTATTATTTGACTGTGAGCTCCCCCGCAGTGAATCCATCCTTTGCGGCTGTAGCTATTATCTAACTGTGAGCTCCCCACAGTGAATCCATCCTTTGTGGCTGTAGCTATTATCTCACTGTGAGCTCCCCGCAGTGAATCCATCCTTTGTGGCTGTAGCTATTATTTAACTGTGAGCTCCCCGCAGTGAATCCATCCTTTGCGGCTGTAGCTATTATCTAATTGTGAGCTCCCCGCAGTGAATCCATCCTTTGCGGCTGTAGCTATTATCTAACTGTGAGCTCCCCGCAGTGAATCCATCCTTTGCGGCTGTAGCTATTATCTCACTGTGAGCTCCCGCAGTGAATCCATCCTTTGCGGCTGTAGCTATTATCTAACTGTGAGCTCCCGCAGTGAATCCATCCTTTGTGGCTGTAGCTATTGTCTAACTGTGAGCTCCCCACAGTGAATCCATCCTTTGTGGCTGTAGCTATTATCTAACTGTGAGCTCCCGCAGTGAATCCATCCTTTGTGGCTGTAGCTATTATCTAACTGTGAGCTCCCGCAGTGAATCCATCCTTTGTGGCTGTAGCTATTGTCTAACTGTGAGCTCCCCGCAGTGAATCCATCCTTTGCGGCTGTAGCTATTATCTAACCGTGAGCTCCCCACAGTGAATCCATCCTTTGCGGCTGTAGCTATTATCTAACTGTGAGCTCCCGCAGTGAATCCATCCTTTGTGGCTGTAGCTATTATCTAACTGTGAGCTCCCTGCAGTGAATCCATCCTTTGCGGCTGTTGCTATTATCTCGCTGTGAGCTCCCGCAGTGAATCCATCCTTTGCGGCTGTAGCTATTATCTAACTGTGAGCTCCCCGCAGTGAATCCATCCTTTGCGGCTGTAACTATTATCTAACTGTGAGCTCCCGCAGTGAATCCATCCTTTGCGGCTGTAACTATTATCTAACTGTGAGCTCCCTGCAGTGAATCCATCCTTTGCGGCTGTAGCTATTATCTAACTGTGAGCTCCCTGCAGTGAATCCATCCTTTGTGGCTGTAGCTATTATCTAACTGTGAGCTCCCGCAGTGAATCCATCCTTTGCGGCTGTAGCTATTATCTAACTGTGAGCTCCCCGCAGTGAATCCATCCTTTGCGGCTGTAACTATTATCTAACTGTGAGCTCCCCGCAGTGAATCCATCCTTTGCGGCTGTAGCTATTATCTAACTGTGAGCTCCCGCAGTGAATCCATCCTTTGTGGCTGTAGCTATTATCTAACTGTGAGCTCCCTGCAGTGAATCCATCCTTTGCGGCTGTTGCTATTATCTCGCTGTGAGCTCCCGCAGTGAATCCATCCTTTGCGGCTGTAGCTATTATCTAACTGTGAGCTCCCCGCAGTGAATCCATCCTTTGCGGCTGTAACTATTATCTAACTGTGAGCTCCCGCAGTGAATCCATCCTTTGCGGCTGTAACTATTATCTAACTGTGAGCTCCCTGCAGTGAATCCATCCTTTGTGGCTGTAGCTATTATCTAACTGTGAGCTCCCCGCAGTGAATCCATCCTTTGTGGCTGTAGCTATTATCTAACTGTGAGCTCCCGCAGTGAATCCATCCTTTGCGGCTGTAGCTATTATCTAACTGTGAGCTCCCTGCAGTGAATCCATCCTTTGTGGCTGTAGCTATTATCTAACTGTGAGCTCCCGCAGTGAATCCATCCTTTGCGGCTGTAACTATTATCTAACTGTGAGCTCCCGCAGTGAATCCATCCTTTGTGGCTGTAGCTATTATCTAACTGTGAGCTCCCTGCAGTGAATCCATCCTTTGCGGCTGTAGCTATTATCTAACTGTGAGCTCCCTGCAGTGAATCCATCCTTTGCGGCTGTAGCTATTATCTAACTGTGAGCTCCCTGCAGTGAATCCATCCTTTGCGGCTGTAGCTATTATCTCACTGTGAGCTCCCGCAGTGAATCCATCCTTTGTGGCTGTAGCTATTATCTCACTGTGAGCTCCCGCAGTGAATCCATCCTTTGCGGCTGTAGCTATTATCTAACTGTGAGCTCCCCGCAGTGAATCCATCCTTTGCGGCTGTAGCTATTGTCTAACTGTGAGCTCCCCGCAGTGAATCCATCCTTTGAGGCTGTAGCTATTATCTAACTGTGAGCTCCCCGCAGTGAATCCATCCTTTGCGGCTGTAGCTATTATCTAACTGTGAGCTCCCCGCAGTGAATCCATCCTTTGCGGCTGTAGCTATTATCTAACTGTGAGCTCCCGCAGTGAATCCATCCTTTGCGGCTATAGCTATTATCTAACTGTGAGCTCCCGCAGTGAATCCATCCTTTGAGGCTGTCGCTATTATCTAACTGTGAGCTCAGGCAGTAACTGAGAAACAGTTTATTCAACACTGGGACCCTCACAGCTCAACTTGTTTCTATTCCCCACCATCGCTCTCATTTTGAATAAGAGGTGATGCGATTAACCAGGGACAGGGAGCACAGGGTCTCCACAGACAGTGAAGAGATTGTGGGAGGACCTTCTTGGGGCACAATGTGAGATAATACTCTTTGGATTTAAAAGCGACAGATTTGAATGGAGTAGGAAATGAATGACAGATGGTCATGCTGAGACTGATTCTTGATACAGAAATCAGTATATGTTGGATTCTGTTTGAATAAGTTTTTACAGGTCGCTATAATGAGGTTAGTTGGAGCTCAGTGTGTTCAGCTTTGAATTCCATTCCAAGCGCCCACAATGGCTCCAGGTGGAGCTGAGCTGTAATTGTTAGGTTAATACCTGAGGTGCAGCGACTGAGCTGCTGATAGACTAGTTCAACTGGTTATATTTCTGAAAATGAATTAGCATTGGGTATAATTTAATATTCTGCCCCCATTTTTTTATCTTACTCTGTAAGATCCTGTCAATTCCATTCATTAAAATGATAATAAATCCTGTTAAAGGAAAGAAAGCACTGTTCATGTTCTGAAAGATTGATGGGTAGGAAACAAATACCCGTTCAGTAATACAGCGGGTTACTTGTGGTACCATCAGGATTGAATTGTTAGATCAAACAGTGCGTTAAACTGGGAGGGGATGGTTTGAATCTTTTCTGGTTCAGAACAGACCCCGACATCCTTGAAGGGAATTAGATAAATGATTGTAGGAAGAAGATGTCAGAGTGAGAAAAATTGAACCTTGTTCTCACAAAAAGCCAGTGCAGATATCAGAGCCTGCTGATTGAGTTTTAAACTATTTTAATATCCATGAAAATAAATAATATCAAGGTGTAGTAATCTTACCAAGGCCAGTTTTCCATCACCATACACCCATTTATTTACAGCGGCAGTTGAGTGCCATTCGACTGCTGTAGAGTGTAAATAAGCCCTGAGTCAACAACTGCTGGCCTGTGTGGAGCCAACTGATTTTAACGCCCCCTTCCCTCACCTCCTCCCTCCCCCACCAGCTGCTCCTTCCCTAGGGGAGCTGATACTCAGAGGAAAAGAGGTCCAGCAGAGATCTATTGATGATTCCCCATGGCCATCATAACATCCCTCTCTCCCCCCGCAATTCAATTTATTCCCTGCACCCCCACCAGCAAGCATCCTTTCTGCTGCTTAGTGACCGGCCTTGGGTCAGCTGGAGGTCGGACCAGATCAGTGGGTGTGAAGTGGATGGGGGACCTTTGCTTCTGGAGAAAGTGTGGCAAAGTCACCGATCTGGTTCCTTTTGAGGCCCCGCTTCACCAGGGCCACTGGACTTCTGCACTTCCATGTCGGAGTCCGTAGCAGGAGACTAAGGAAATCTGGCATATCCGCTACAACTCTCACCAACCTTTACCGATGCACCATAGAAAGCATTCTTTCTGGTTGTATCACAGCTTGGTATGGCTCCTACGTTGTCCAAGACTGCAATAAACTGCAAAGAGTCGTGAATGTAGCCCAATCCCATCACGCAAACCAGCCACTGACACTGTCTACACTTCGCGCTGCGTCGGCAAAGCAGTCAGCATAATAAAGGACACGACGCACCCCAGACATTCCCTCTTCCCCCTTCTTCCGTTGGGAAAAGTATATAAAAGTCTGAGGACATGTACCAACCGATTCAAAAACAGCTTCTTCCCTGCTGCCATCAGACATTTGAATGGACCGACCTCGCATTAAGTTGATCTTTCTCTACACCCTCGCTATGTCTGTAACAGTACATTCTGCACTCTTTCCTTTCATTCTCTATGAACAATATGCTTTGTCTGTATAGCGAGCAAGAAACAATACTATTCACTGTATCTGAATACATATGACAATAACAAATCAAATCACTTGGAGGGGCCAGCGTGTGTTCGATCTCCATTTATGGCTCGTCGCTGGCAGTGGCCATGCCTGTGACTGGTACTGTGGCCTGTACTGACACAGGTTCTCTATTCTGGTGATGGTTCAGGTGCTTCCTGATAATCTTGACCTGCACTTGGACTTTGTACAACATGAGCCCTGTCTTTTCTGTTATAATCTTGGGGGTCCAATGGTTGCCGTCCTTGAAGTTCCTCACATGGACTGGATCATCGGTCTTAAATGCTCTTTCTGTTTGCACAGAATCCTGGTTCTTCTTCTGGGTCTTCTTTTGGGACTCCACCTTCCTTGCCAGGTTGATTGGCCATGCTAAATTGACCTGAATGTCAGGGGATGAGCAGTCGTGTAGTCAGAGGTGACCTTTAGTTCTTGAAGATCGAAGTGTAAAATCAGTTGGGTGACCCTAAGAAACAGCCAGGGGCAAAATCCATTGGTGTGAAGTGTTTGTCGGTCACCCAGCAGCAGATGGAATGTGAATCTCAGGTACGTCAGGAAGTTTGAGGTGTGTTTAAGAAGGGTAATGCAGTAATCCATCTACATCGAGACTCGGTGAAACATAATTAGTACTAATGTTGTGGGGGATGAATTGTTTGAAAGTATCCTGAGCCATGTTCTAGAATAGTATATTGAAGAACCAACTAGGGAATCGAAAAACAGGAGACTAAATATGTAAATGAATGATCTCGGAAAGTGTTATCATAACAATGAACAAAGAAAAGTACAGAACAGGACAGGGCCCTTCGGCTCTCCAAACCTGTGCCGATCCTGATGCCCTAACGAAATAAAAAACCTCCAGCCCTTACTCGATCTGCCTGCTTCCACCACCTCCCTCAGGCAGTGCATTCCAGGCACCCACCACTCTCTGCGTGAAACATTTTGCCTGCACATCTCACTTAAACTTCCCCCCCCCTCACCTTGAACCTGTGCCCTCTTGTAATTGACACTCCCACCGTCGATGCCCCTCATAATTTTGTAGACCTCTATCTGGTCTCTGCTCAGCCTCCATCTTTCCAGTATAAACAATCCTAGTTCATTCAATCTCTCCTCATAATCAACACCCTCGTGCTGGTGAACCTTCTTTGCACTCTCTCAAAACTCCAGGTTCTGCTGGGAGTGTGGTGACCAGAACTGCACACAATACTCCAAATGCGGCCTAACCAAGGTTTTATATAGATGCAACATGATTTCCCAGTTCTTGTACTCGGTGCCCTGGCTGATGAAGACAAGCATGTTATTTGCTTTCTTAATCACCGTGGCCACCGTGTGTCGCCACTTTGTGAGAACTGTGGACCTGCACGCCCAGGTCCCGAGATACGTTAATGTTCCCAAGAGTTTTGCCATTCACAGTATAATTCATGATAGAATTTTACATTTAAGTTTGAAAGTGATTAAGTTGCATTAGAAACTAGGGCATTAAATTAAAACAAAAACTCTGAAGGTGTGAGGATCAAATTGGCTGTGGTGGACTGGAAAACTACGTTTAAAGTTTGTCAGACAATGTCGAACATTTATAGAATTAATACATAGTATACAATAGCAATACAATCTGAAACCCAGAAAGGAATGTGTTCCAATCATGGCTAATGGAAACAAAGCAAGGATTGTGTCGGATCAAAGGAAGCAGCATATAAAGTTGATGTGGATTTATGGGTATAGGAGTAGGTTGAGAATCCAAACAGGAATGTCTGTCATCCACTCCAAAAGCAGAGTTCACTGGCAGTCCTTGCCACAGCAGCATTTTCTTCCTGTGGTCGGCACATTGGTAAAGGAAGACGACATGTGTCTGTGTCTGCGTTTGCATTGTCCTTCCCTGCCAGCCTTGATCACCATGTTATACTGGTTTGGTGACAGTGTGAGAGCCCAGTGCTGTATTCTCACTGAGGCCTTAGAACATAGAACATAGAAAGCCACAGCACAAACAGGCCCTTCAGCCCACAAGTTGCGCTGATCACATCCCTACCTCTAGGCCTATCTATAGCCCTCAATCCCATTAAATCCCATGTACTCATCCAGAAGTCTCTTAAAAGACCCCAACGAGTTTGCCCCCACCACCACCGACGTCAGCCGATTCCACTCACCCACCACCCTCTGAGTGAAAAACTTACCCCTGACATCTCCTCTGTACCCACCCCCCAGCACCTTAAACCTGTGTCCTCTCGTAGCAACCATTTCAGCCCTTGGAAATAGCCTCTGAGAGTCTACCCTATCCAGACCTCTCAACATCTTGTAAACCTCTATCAGGTCACCTCTCATCCTTCGTCTCTCCAGGGAGAAGAGACCAAGCTCCCTCAACCTATCCTCATAAGGCATGCCCCCCAATCCAGGCAACATCCTTGTAAATCTCCTCTGCACCCTTTCAATGGCTTCAACATCTTTCCTGTAATGAGGTGACCAGAACTGCGCGCAGTACTCCAAGTGGGGTCTAACCAGGGTCCTATAAAGCTGCAGCATTATCTCCCGACTCCTAAACTCAATCCCTCGATTAATGAAGGCTAGTACGCCGTACGCCTTCTTGACCGCATCCTCCACCTGCGAGGCCGATTTAAGAGTCCTATGGACCCGGACCCCAAGGTCCTTCTGATCCTCTACACTGCTAAGAATGGTACCCTTCATATTATACTGCTGCTTCATCCCATTGGATCTGCCAAAATGGATCACTACACACTTATCCGGGTTGAAGTCCATCTGCCACTTCTCCGCCCAGTCTTGCATTCTATCTATGTCTCGCTGCAACTTCTGACATCCCTCCAAACTATCCACAACACCACCTACCTTGGTGTCGTCAGCAAACTTACCAACCCATCCCTCCACTTCCTCATCCAGGTCATTTATGAAAATGACAAACAGCAAGGGTCCCAGAACAGATCCCTGGGGCACTCCACTGGTCACTGACCTCCATGCAGAGAAAGACCCCTCCACAGCCACTCTCTGCCTTCTGCAGGCAAGCCAGTTCTGGATCCACAAGGCAACAGCCCCTTGGATCCCATGCCCTCTCACTTTCTCAAGAAGTCTTGCATGGGGGACCTTATCGAACGCCTTGCTGAAGTCCATATAGACCACATCCACCGCTCTTCCTTCGTCAATGTGTTTGGTCACATTTTCAAAGAACTCAACCAGGCTCGTAAGGCACGACCTGCCCTTGACAAAGCCGTGCTGACTACTTTTGATCATACTAAACTTCTCTAGATGATCATAAATCCTGTCTCTCAGGATCCTCTCCATCAACTTACCAACCACTGAGGTTAGACTCACCGGTCGGTAATTTCCCGGGCTGTCCCTGTTCCCTTTCTTGAATATAGGGACCGCATCTGCAATCCTCCAATCCTCCGGAACCTCTCCCGTCTCCATCGACGATGCAAAGATCATCGCCAAAGGCTCCGCAATCTCCTCCCTCGCCTCCCACAGTAACCTGGGGTACATCCCATCCGGTCCCGGCGACTTACCAACCTTGGGGGGAATGCGCTTGGATTCACTGCAAAGACTCATCAATGGCTTATGGTCTGTGCATATGGTGAATGAAAGACCACAAAGATACTGATGAAAATGTTTCACAGCGAAATCGATGGCTACACCTTCCTTGTCTGACTGAGAATATCCCTTCTCAGCTTCTGTCAGCGTATGAGCTGCAAAACCAATGGCTTGCTCTGACCTGTCCTCCATCAGATGAGGGAGTTCTGCCCCAACACCGTAGGATGAGGCATTGCATGATAGAATGAGTTCCTGTCTTGTTCAAAGTGATCGAGCAGATTAGCTAATTGCAGCAGTGCCTTCACATCCTTGAAAGCTTTCTTTTATGCTGACCCCCACTTTAATTTGGTTTCTTTGTGAAGCAGTATATACAGTGGTCCCAACACTGCTGAAAGATCTGGCAAAAACATGTCGTAAAAGTTAACCAAACCCAAAAATGACCTCAGCTCGGACATATTCTTGGGGTCTGGAGCTTTTTTCCTCCACAAGTGATGAACGCTGCACTATGATTTTGTGAACTAGATATTCCACAATTTGGCTATTACTGGCTCCAGGAAGACCAGATTCGATAGAGTTCTCCTTCAGACAATTTACTCATTTTCTGTGGCCAGGTTTACTGCTGGTTTCCCTGGAAGGGGAGCATGCCATGTCCACCGGCATGAGCGAGAAATTCCTTACCTGGAGGGCATTTGCAAGGTCTGGGATAGAGATTGAATCTCTTTACAGAGATTGTGTTTTGACGTTTCAATTTTCCCCTGGTAGTCTGCCTACTTGATGCCGTATCCCAAGATGCAAAAGAAGTACAAGGAAGGACACCCAGAAACCTCACAGAAATAATAGAAACCCTACAGTGCAGAAAGAGGCCATTCGGCCCATCGAGTTTGCACTGACAACAATCGCATGTTGGACTTATCCCCACAACCCCACGCAGTTACCCCATTAATCACTCTAACTAACACATCCCGCCACACTAAGGGACAATCGTGCATGAATAATCAACCTAAGCCGCACATCTTTGGACTGTGGGAGGAAACCGGAGCAGCCTGAGGAAACCCACAATGATACGGGGAGAATGTGCAAACTCCAGACAGACAGTGACCAAGCCGGGAATCGAAGGCAGGTCCTTGGAGATGTGAGACAGTAGTGCTAACCACTCTGCCACTATATCTCCCAATGCTAAACCAGTTTGTTCAGATCCATAGCTCTAAATGAGTATCTCAATTAAAGAAAGGGTTCCACAGGCTGGAAGATGTTTGGGATGAGTATTCCAGAGCGTAGTCTCTTGGCAGCTGAAGGCAAGGGGCCCATGTGTCGAAGAATCCACATAAGGGCTGGTCAAACTTTCGGGAGCGCGGAAATATTGCCAACATCTAAGGCTGGACTATAATATCTGGCTGGGACGTGTGAGTCAGTGGATATATTTGAAAAGCTCGATTGAGGTTCCAGATGGTGTACACGGATCTAGGGTTAATGAGACATGGTGCAAGTTAGGATACAAGAAGCAAGTTTCAGGGCAGTTCGTAAGATCATCTTGCATGTGTAACACTTTTTTATTTGCTGACTAGCAATATATTTATGAGAAACGGATAGCCCACCCAGTGGGACTCCAGAGAATGGGATTGGGAAGATAAACCAATGCCAGTGATATGTGCTCTGCAATTTACTGGATAAACAAAAAGACGGATAATTTCCACCCAGCTGGAAGGCAGTGAAGAGCTGATCATGTGATCAACTGTGCCAAAGGCTTCAGAGACGTAGAGTCGGCTGAAGATACTTCACTGACCATTTTATTTCTGCTAGAATGTAATGTTTGACTTTGATAAGAGCTGTTTCAGTATTGTGGCATAGGTGGATACCTAGTTAGATGTATTCAAACAAGCTCCAAGAAAGTTGTGTCTACATTTATCAGGTAAAGTTATCGTCACGTGTTTTGGAGAAAAGGGAGGCTGGACATGGGCCAGGGATTTTCAAGGGCAAATGAAATCAAGATGATTTTTTGAAGAGGCAGTACCAAGGTTGTGGGGTCACCGTCAGATCTACCAGTTATATATATCCACATGGTGTTTGTGAGATTGTAAATACCAAAAGATCGTCCCCATATAAAATTTGGAAATCACATTGCTGCTTAAAGATACAAACAAGGCATTTTCACTTCACAGTTTCCATTTAACCCTGCTCTGGATTTGTCTATTTCAGAGCACCAGAATCGAAAACACCTGTCACAAAAATGGCTGAAGGTTTCAACAGCGGAGTATATCCAATATCTTCAAAAAGATTGACTTTGGACAATGGTAGGTTCAGAAAATACTCCCAAGTTTTCACCGTCCTGTTAATGAATCCAGACCTCATTCATGAACCTGCTGTTCACACAAGGAGCAGAGAAGAACATAGCGGCAGCAAATTATAAACCGGTAAAACTGATATAATGAAGTTGTGCTGAAAGCAATGTCTAGTGCATGTCGATAGGCATTGTTTACATGGACATCCAGAAGGAATTTGGACAGAGTTTCTTAAAATTTCTGTCATGCAATTGAAGGCAAATTTGTGACCTCATTGTGAAATTGGTGGAAAAGCAAGGGATAGAGATGAGGTAAATGGTGATTTAGGCTGACTGTCAGGATGCAACTTGCTGTGTTCCAGAAGCATCTGTGTTCGGCTCACAATTACGAACCAAATTTATTGACAGCCTAGATGTTGGAATAAAAAAATGGATATATAAAACTGATTATGACACAAAGTTATTGAAACATTGTCGTCAATATAGCTGGCAATATAAGAACATAAGAAATAGGAGCAGGAGTAGGCCATCTGGCCCTTCGAGCCTGCCCCGCCATTCAACAAGATCATGGCTGATCTGAAGCGAATCAGTTCCACTTACCCGCCTGCTCCCCATATCCCCTAATTCCCTTATCGATCAGAAAACTATCTACCCGTGATTTAAACATATTCAACGAGGAAGCCTCCACCACTTCAATGGGCAGAGAATTCCAGAGATTCACTACCCTCTGAGAGAAGAAGTTCCCCCTCAACTCTGTTCTGAACCGGCCCCCCCTTATTTTGAGGCTGTGCCCTCTAGTTCTGGTTTCCCTTCTAAGTGGAAAGAATCTCTCCACCTCTACCCTATCCAGCCCCTTCATTGTCTTATACGTCTCTATAAGATCACCCCTCATCCTTCTAAACTCCAACGAGTACAGACCCAATCTGTTTAATCTCTCCTCATAAGCTACTCCCCTCATCTCCGGTATCAACCTGGTGAACCTTCTCTGCACTCCCTCCAAGGCCAATATATCCTTCCGCAAATAAGGGGACCAAAACTGCACACAGTACTCCAGTTGCGGCCTCACCAGTGCCTTGTACAGTTGCAGCAAGACCTCCCTGCTTTTATACTCCATCCCTCTCGCGATAAAGGCCAACATTCCATTCGCCTTCTTGATCACCTGCTGCACCTGCAGACTGAGTTTTTGCGATTCATGCACAAGGACCCCCAGGTCCCTCTGCACAGTCGCACGATGTAATTTTTCTCCATTTAGATAATATTCCAATTTACTATTATTTCTTCCAAAGTGGATAACCTCACATTTGCTAACATTATATTCCATCTGCCAGATCCTCGCCCACTCGCTCAGCCTATCCAAGTCTCTCTGCAGACTTTCCGCGTCCTCCACGCAATTTGCTTTCCCACTCACCTTCGTGTCATCAGCAAACTTGAATACCCTAGATTCAGTCCCCTCCTCCAGATCATCTATGTAAATGGTAAACAATTGAGGCCCCAGCACCGATCCCTGCGGCACGCCACTGGTCACCAACTGCCAACCAGAAAAGCACCCATTTATCCCAACTCTCTGCTTCCTGTTAGATAGCCAATCACCAATCCACGCCAACACCTTACCCCTAACTCCGTGTACCCCAATCTTCTGCAGCAACCTTTTGTGAGGCACCTTATCGAACGCCTTCTGGAAATCTAAAAACACCACATCCACCGGTTCCCCTCAGTCAACCGCACTAGTGACATCTTCATAAAAGTCCAGTAGATTCGTCAAACACGACTTTCCCTTCATGAATCCATGCTGCGTCTGCTTGATCGAACCATTCTTATTCAGGTGCTCTGTTATTTCCTCTTTAATAATGGACTCGAGCATCTTCCCAACTACGGACGTTAAGCTAACTGACCTGTAGTTACCCGCCTTATGCAATGAAATATCAGTAAATTAAGTGAATTGGCACGTTTGTGGCAAATAGATTAAAATGCAGGCAAATATCAGGTCCTTCACTTTCAATAAGGGATAGAACAGGGCCCTTTCCAAATGTGGAAAACCTAGAAACTTGGAAGCTCTACAGAACCTTGGGAATTCCTGAATATAGATTGTTAAAATATCGTGAAAAGGGAGCATAAAGTAAAACAAACAATTTAATGTTGGATTTTATGTCCAGAGGACAAGAGCATGTAGGGATAGAAGTTATGTTACAAGCGAGACAAGCTCCTGAATAGACCAATCCCGGCTGTGGCGATTGCAGTTAAAATAAAGGCAAAACCTTTCAGGAATGAAATTGAAAAATGCTTCGAAACGCAAAAACATTTCCTGCAAAAAAGGTAATTGATATTGGAAAGTTGATGTGAATTGCTTCTTACTAACCAGGGGTATGAAGTGATTTGGAGGTCAGCTGGATACATGGGTTTTATTCACAAATGAGATAAATATCATGAATGTTTTCTGAAAGATAGTTGATAACATGGCTCACATGACATTTAAGTGGGTTGTTTTAAGTTTACGGGAAATTAAAACAGTCCAGATAGGAACTCATTGTGTTTCATTTTTTTCCAATTTCTGTTCACAGATCCAAACTCTAAAATGACTGAGTTCTTGACAAACTGTAAAGATGACCAACTGTTGCTGTTGACCAAATTCTACCGGGACAGACTAGAACAGGCGATTGAAGGAGTGGCGAGACTCTGTCTGATGTTTGCAGCATGCGATCATATTGGTGTGAAACAAAGTCATGTAAGTCCAGGATATAGTGGGTTTAGTGATTTTGCCCATTTTCACTTCGCAGACCTGATTAAATTAGAGGAAGAATAATTTGCTGAACAATAAGAAGCTATGGTCTCTCTTGCTGCTCTCCTAAAAAGACAACTGTTCCAGTACAGCTACAATGCTGGCATCTACCCAACAACGTGTAAAAAATGTCTATCCCATTTGCCCAAAACAGGACAAATCCATATGGAAAATTTGCACCCCACAAGCCTCCTCCCACTAAGTGGCAGAGATAAAATGAGTCATTGCCAGTGACTTAAAGTTGCAGATACTTTGCAGTTTGGGACGGCAAAGTGGCACAGTGGTTAGCATTACTGCCTCATCGCGCTGGGAACCCGGGTTCGATTCCTGGTTTGAGTCATTTTCTACGTGGTGTCTGCATGTTCTGCACGTTTTAAAGTTTATTCATTATTGTGAAAAGTAGGCTTGCATTAACATTGCAAAGATGTGACTGTGAATATCCCCTAGTTGCCATACTCCAGCGCCTTTTCGGGAACACTGAGGGTGAATTTAGCATGGCCAATGCACCTAACCAGAGCACCCGGAAGAAACCCACGCAGACACGGGGAGACTGTGCAGATTCCACACAGTGACCCAAGTCGGGAATTGAACCCAGGTCCCTGGCGCTATGAGGCAGCACTGCTAACTACTTTGGAACCGTGCTGCCGAGTTTTTGTGTGCATTTCCGTCGGGTGTTCGGCTTTCCTCCCACAGTCTGAAACACGTGATGGTTAGGTGCATTGACCATGTGAAATTCTCCCTCAATGTACCTGAACAGGCGCTGGAGCGTGACAACGACGGGATTTCCTCGGTCACTACATTGCTTTCTTAATGCAAGCCTCTTTGTAACATGAATAAATACACTTTAAGCATTTAATAACATGATAATTGAAGTTCCTTTTAGGTACTGCCAGTATCACTTGCCTCCTGATCTCATTAAACCCTTGGTCCATTCATGGACCAACACGAGTGTCTGCCTCTGACATCACAACATTATTTGATTGAACTCTGTCATGAAATGCTCAGGCGATAGAAATGAATGGGAACTGCGCTAAATCTCTGCAATGGCTGCAGTCATACCTAGCACAATGATAGTTGCGATTGTTCGAGGTCAATCCTAGCAGACCCATGGCCCTCATACTTGAGTTCCTCAACGTCCTGTGTTCTCTGAAAATATATCCAGCTGTTTCATGACCTATCTGCTATCAATTGGTCAGAAGTGGAGGTGTTTTAGTGTTGATGTTAAAATGTACAACTTAATCTGTAACTCCTCAGATATCAGGAACTGAACAATATCCAGTCTAGTAAATGGTCAGTGATATTCCTGCCACACAACTCCATCCCTGTTTGACACTAAGTCACATTACCATTGCGGAAACCCACTTCAACAACCATGAGGGTTACAATTGAACACAACCTTATCTAGAAGAGTCAGAGGCTGGGAATTTGCTGCAAGGCTCACTTCCTGAATTCCCAAAGTCTGCGAATAATCCACAAGACAAAAATGGGCAACGTGACGGAATACACTCCACAATCATGGATTATTGTGTCCAACATTATCTAAGCAGCTCGACACCATCGAGAATGAAGCTGCCCACTTGATTTGCATGGAATTTGTTCTTAAAAATATTTCCTCCCACGTCACAATGTCAGCATGTGCACCTGGTAAAAGATGCACTGCAGCAAATAACTAACGCTCCCTTAACAGAACTAATACTGTGGGCACATGCTTTCAAATAACCAGTATGGAAGATTTTGGAAATGAAAATCAACTAATACATCTTGAATTGAAATCTCGTTTCGGTAATGCTGACCATGAAAACATTATCCATTGATGTAAAAACCCATCCCAATCAATAATGTCGTTTGTAGACTGAGATCTGCTGTCCTTGTTTGGACTACGTGTGACCCCAGCTCTAAAACAGTGTGATTACGTCTTGAAGAGTCTCAGAGGCAACTCAGTTTTATTAAATGGCTGCAAAGTCTAAAAGTATTGAAACCGAATGATTCACCCGGAAATTACAATTACATTCCCAACCCTGTCGACCCTACAAATTTCATCATGTGGGGCCAGTGCTAAGATTCGGAAAGCTATCCCACTGACTAGTCAACCAGTTCCCTGAAACAATGAACCTCTTAACATCATACTTGCAGACAATGTCCCAAATACAACCATCATCATTGTTGGGTATGACCTGTCCCGCTGACAGGAAAGACCCACAAGACATCCAGTGGGGAGCGGATTGCCCTGGATTTCCTCAACATTGAGTCTGAACTCCCTGAAGTCTCATAATCCGGTTGGAAGCGTGGCAATGAAATTGCCTGCTGGTTTCAGCCTACAATGCCCACTATCTGATGAACAAGTGCTCCTCCATGTGACACAGTGTTTGGAGGAAGCACTGAGGATGGCAAGGGCAGGAAATATACTCTGGGTGTGGACTGAAATATCCATCAACAAGTCATGCTCAGTAGCGCCACCATTGAACGAGCGAGCAACATCCTAAAGGGCATAGCTGCTGCACTGGGTCTGCGGCAGGCGGTGAGTGAATCAACAAAAGGTTTAACTTATTTGACCTCCTCCTGATCAGGCTGTCTGTTCCAGATGCACATGGTCAAAGTTGTCGGAGTGACCAACAAACTTTCCATTAGGAGGCAAAGTCCTGACTTACCTTCAGGTGTTGTGTGGATTTACCAACGAGTTAAATGTGATAGGTTTTGTACAGGTCAGTTGAGTCAAAACTGCGCAGCCATTAGACAGTGTGATCAATCAGTAGGAGCAGCAGAATTGTATTCGACCTTCACGGCCCAGCATATCATCTGCTCTGCTATTGCCAGTGTATCAGCCCGAGTGAATGAACAGTGCAGGAGGGGATGCCATTGATAGCGCCGGGGGTACCTCAACAACAGGTGTCAAACTGGTGAAGGTTCAACACGGGAATGCTTTTATAGCAAACAGCAGAACAAGCATGAGGGAAGTGACCCGAAAACTAATGAATCGGATCCAAAGCTCTGCATCCCTGCCGGATTCGTCCATGGCTGGTGTGAATTATTAACTAACCATCTGGAGTATTAGGCGCCCCAAATATCCACGTCCTAAATTAAATATGTTTCAGTATGTCTGAACATTCCAGTACAAAAGATAAAGCTGAAACATTGGCAAATATTATTAGCCAGAAGAACGCAGGAGGTGAAAGAAAGAATTAAAGCAAAATAGTGCGGATGCTGCAATGTGAAACAAAAAGAGAAAACCCCGGAAAATCTCAGCAGGTCTGACAGCACCTGTGAGGAGAGAATAGAGCCAACGTTTCGAGTCTGGATGACCCTTCATCAGAGCTCTGACGAAGGATTATCTGGGCACGAAACTTTGGCTCTATTCTCTCCCCACAGATGCTGTCGGACCTGCTGAGATTTTCGAGCCTTTTCTGTTTTAGGAGCCAGTAGATGATCTATTTTGACTGTCTATTGAGGTCCCTGTCATCACAGATGTCAGTCCTTAGCTAATTCAGTTCACTCCAAATGATATCATGAAATAACCAAAGTAAATGTAAACTGTAAACATGGCAATATTCTGGCAAGAGAAAGACGTATCTGGGAGTGCTGCTCGGGCTGCAGTAGAGTGTGACAGTTGGTGTCTCACTGAGGGAGTGCTGCTCGGGCTGCAGTGGAGAGTGACAGTTGGTGTCTCACTGTGGGAGTGCTGCTCGGGCTGCAGTAGAGTGTGACAGTTGGTGTCTCAGTGAGGGAGTGCTGCTCGGGCTGCAGTAGAGTGTGACAGTTGGTGTCTCAGTGAGGGAGTGTTGCTCGGGCTGCAGTGGAGAGTGACAGTTGGGGAAGTGTGGGGAAGATTTTTTTTGTTTTCTTTTTTTCTTGCTGGTAATGGCTTCAGGGATGGCAGTTCAGGCAGTATGCTGCATCTCCTGTGGGATGTATGTGGTGAGGAAATCCAGTAGTGTTTCAGGAGATTTTAGTTGTAAGAAGTGCATTAGATTGCAGCTTCTGGAGGAGCGTGTAAAGGAGCTGGAGGGGGAGGTAGAGGAACTCCGCATAATTCGGGAGGCGGAGGTGGAAGTTGATAGGAGTTATAGAGAAATAGTAACTCCTAGAAATGAGGCTTGGGTCAATGCCAGGAGGAGGGGTAAGAAGCAATCGGGAAGACAATCCCCTGGGGCGGTTCCCCTCCATAATAGGTTTTCGGTGCTGGAGGCTACAGTTGAGGAGGAATCAACTGAGCATAGAGAGCAGATCTCTGGGGGTGAGCCGAGTGAGAAAGCTCAGGTGGTTAGGGGCTGTAAAAGACTGGGCCTTGTGATTGGGGACTCCACAATTAAGGGGACAGATAGGAGGGTCGGAACTAAAGGTAGGGACTCAGGGTTGGTGTGTTGCCTACCAGGGGCTGGGGTCCGGGATGTGTCTGACAGGGTATTCAGGACTCTTAGGGGGGAGGGAGATAAACCACAAGTTATTGTACATGTGGGGACACACGACATAGGGAGGATAGGGGAAGGGGATATTAGGCAGGGATTTATGGAGTTGGGGTGGAAACTAAAGGCCAAGACTGACAGAGTGGTTATCTCTGGACTCTTGCCTGTACCACGGGATAGTTTAGAGAGGAATAGGGAGAGGGAAGGTTTGAATTCATGGCTGAGGGGATGGTGCAGGAGGGAGGGGTTCAGGTACTTAAGCAATTGGGGCTCGTACTGGGGAAGGTGTGACCTCTATGAGAAGGATGGTCTACACCTTAATCAGAAGGGGACCAATATCCTGGGGGGTAAATTTGCTAAGGCCATGCAGGGAGGTTTAAACTGATTCGCGGGGGGGGAGGGATCCTGAGTAGTGGGGCTGAAAGTGAGGGATGCATGGATGGGGACTGCAATGCACGGCATTGCAGAGGTGGGGTGGAGCAGGGTTTGAAATGTGTATACTTCAATGCCAGGAGTATTCGCAATAAAGTGGGTGAACTTGCAGCGTGGATCAGTACCTGGGACTTCGATGTTGTGGCTATTTCAGAGACATGGATAGAGCAGGGGCAGGAATGGATGCTGCAGGTCCCGGGGTTCAAATGTTTTAGTCGAAGTAGGGAAGGAGGTAGAAGAGGGGGAGGGGTAGCATTATTGGTCAGAGATTGTATCACAGTGTCAGAGAGGAGGTTTGATGAGGACTTATCTGTTGAGGTAGTATGGGCGGAGATTAGAAATAGCAGAGGAGAGGTCACCCTGTTGGGAGTCTTTTATAGACCTCCTAAAAGTTCTAGAGAGGTTGAGGAAAGGATTGCGGAGTCAATCCTGCTTAGGAGTGAAAGTAATAGGGCAATTGTTATGGGGGATTTTAACTTGACTAATATTGACTGGAATTGTTATAGCTCTAGCTCGTTAGAGGGGTCAGTTTTTGTTCAAAGCGTGCAGGAAGGTTTTTTGACTCAGTATGTAGACAGGCCAACTAGAGGTGAGGCTATATTGGATCTGGTGCTGGGAAATGAGCCAGACCAGGTGCTAGACTTGGAAGTTGGTGTGCATTTTGGTGATAGTGACCACAATTCGGTTACGTTCACCTTAGTGATGGAAAGGGATAGGCATGAACCTCGGGCCAATGGTTTTAGCTGGGGGAAGGGTAATTATGAGGCTATTAGGAGAGAATTAGGAAACATAGGTTGGACTAGGAGATTACAGGGACTGGGAACGTCCGACATGTGGAGTTTTTTCAAGGAGCAGCTACTGCGAGTCTGTGATAGGTATGTCCCTGTCAGGCAAGGAGGAATTGGTAGGGCTAGGGAACCGTGGTGCACCAAAAAAGTTTCTTTGTTGGTTAAAAAGAAAAAGGAGGCTTATGTTCGGATGAGACGTGAGCACTCGGGTAGTGCACTAGAAAGCTTTAGATTGGCTAAGAGGGAGTTGAAGAGCGAGCTTAGAAGGGCTAAAAGGGGACATGAGAAGACTTTGGCGGATAGGGTTAAAGAGAATCCTAAGGCGTTCTATAGGTATGTCAAGAACAGAAGGTTGGTTAGGGCAAGTTTAGGGCCAGTTATAGATGGCAGAGGGAAGTTATGTGTGGAACCGGAGGAGATTGGTGAAGCATTGAACCAATATTTCTCTTCGGTGTTCACGCAAGGGGACATGAATATAGCTGAGGAGGACACTGGGTTGCAAGGGAGTAGAATAGACAGTATTACAGTTGATAAGGAGGATGTGCAGGATATTCTGGAGGGTCTGAAAATAGATAAATCCCCTGGTCCGGATGGGATTTATCCAAGGATTCTCTGGGAGGCAAGAGAAGTGATTGCAGAGCCTCTGGCTCTGATCTTCAGGTCGTCGTTGGCCTCTGGTATAGTACCAGAAGATTGGAGGTTAGCGAATGTTGTCCCATTGTTTAAGAAGGGGAACAGAGACTTCCCCGGGAATTATAGACCGGTGAGTCTCACTTCTGTTGTCGGCAAGATGTTGGAAAAAATTATAAGGGATAGGATTTATAGTTATTTGGAGAGTAATGAATTGATAGGTGATAGTCAGCATGGTTTTGTGGCAGGTAGGTCGTGCCTTACTAACCTTATTGAGTTTTTTGAGAAAGTGACCAAGGAGGTGGATGGGGGCAAGGCAGTGGACGTGGTATATATGGATTTTAGTAAGGCGTTTGATAAGGTTCACCATGGTAGGCTTCTGCAGAAAATGCAGATGTATGGGATTGGGGGTGATCTAGGAAATTGGATCAGGAATTGGCTAGCGGATAGGAAACAGAGGGTGGTGGTTGATAGTAAATATTCATCATGGAGTGCGGTTACAAGTGGTGTACCTCAGGGATCTGTTTTGGGGCCACTGCTGTTTGTAATATTTATTAATGATCTGGATGAGGGTATAGTTGGGTGGATTAGCAAATTTGCTGATGACACCAAAGTCGGTGGTGTGGTAGACAGTGAGGAAGGGTGTCGTAGTTTGCAGGAAGACTTAGACAGGTTGCAAAGTTGGGCCGAGAGGTGGCGGATGGAGTTTAATGCGGAGAAGTGTGAGGTAATTCACTTTGGTAGGAATAACAGATGTGTTGAGTATAGGGCTAACGGGAGGACTTTGAATAGTGTGGAGGAGCAGAGGGATCTAGGTGTATGTGTGCATAGATCCCTGAAAGTTGGGAATCAAGTAGATAAGGTTGTTAAGAAGGCATATGGTGTCTTGGCGTTTATTGGTAGGGGGATTGAATTTAGGAGTCGTAGCGTTATGTTGCAACTGTACACAACTCTGGTGCGGCCGCACTTGGAGTACTGTGTGCAGTTCTGGTCCCCACATTACAGGAAGGATGTGGAGGCTTTGGAGAGGGTGCAGAGGAGGTTTACCAGGATGTTGCCTGGTATGGAGGGGAGATCCTATGAGGAGAGGCTGAGGGATTTGGGATTGTTTTCGCTGGAAAGGCGGCGGCTAAGAGGGGATCTTATTGAAACATATAAGATGATTAGAGGTTTAGATAGGGTGGATAGTGATAGCCTTTTTCCTCTGATGGAGAAATCCAGCACGAGGGGGCATGGCTTTAAATTGAGGGGGGGTAGTTATAGAACCGATGTCAGGGGTAGGTTCTTTACCCAGAGGGTGGTGAGGGATTGGAATGCCCTGCCAGCATCAGTAGTAAATGCGCCTAGTTTGGGGGCGTTTAAGAGATCCGTAGATAGGTTCATGGACGAAAAGAAATTGGTTTAGGTTGGAGGGTCACAGTTTTTTTTTTTAACTGGTCGGTGCAACATCGTGGGCCGAAGGGCCTGTTCTGCGCTGTAATGTTCTATGTTCTATGTTCTATGTATCAGTGATCGTAGTTATAACTTAATCTCAGATGTGGGGTGTTTGCTGATGATTACACTGTTTTCAGCACAATTTGCAACTCCACAGATGCTGAAGCAATTAGTGCACATATGCAAGAAAACCTGGACACCAGTCAGGCCTGGGCTGCGATATGCCAAGTAACGTTTGCGCTACAAAAATGCCAGGCAATTACAAATGCCATCAAAAGAGATTCCACCCCTCCCTCCTTGGCGATTGAATTTCATTACAATCATTGAATCCCCCACTATCACGATGCTGGGGGGGTGCAGCTGACCTGAAACTGAATTGTACCAGGCACAAAATACTGGTGACGAGGGCAGGTCAGATTCTGTGGAGCGTGACTCACTTCCTCACTCCCCAAGACCTCTTCATCGTCTAAAAGGCACAGTCAGAGTGTGATGGAATCGTCTCCACTTGCCTGGATGTGCGCAGTTCCAACAACTTTCAAGACGCTCGACAGCATCCCGGACAAAACAGCCACCTGATTGACACCCCATCTCACCAACATCAGCATTCACACCCTCCACTATCGACACACATGGCAGCGGTGTTTACCATTTACATGATACACTGCCACAACATCATAAAAAAGTGGATCATATAGTCTAACAGTAATCTGATGTCATGTTGGGCACGGAAGTTCAGATGAAATTAATCCCATTGAAATTATTGCTGGTTCTCTGGGATTTCTCACTCTCTTTGAAAATTATTTTAAATTAAAAATTTGGTTTATTCATATGTCGTTTAAATTAAAGACCGAATCAAAATGTGATCTTTATTCAGTGTTGAGAAGGGATCAGGACCCAGTCCAGGGACTGCCTCCTGTCCTCAAAACAACTGGGAAATCCCTGAACAGATCCTTTCCTTCTCATTCCCAGTGCTTACCTTTCACTCTGTTTTCCAATACGCTCCTTATTATTCTTTACAGAAAGTAAAGGAAATCGCAGACAGTGGGAACCTCGCAGACTGTTCCAAACTGCTCCTAAATCTGGTGATAGAGAAAGGCCCTCGGGCTCTCAGGGTGATGTGGGAATCCTTTGTGGAAATGCACCGTGGGTTACCAAAGTTGGAGAAAATACTGAGAGAATTACCGACACGTGGTACAGTAAAATCGCGCAGTGAATTAACCATTGCAGATTGTTCTGATATTGCACATAGCTGATTTCATGATTGTAATTCCTTTAATCAGGTCCTGATGCATTTGTTTACATGAACATCCCACAAGGTTTATCGGAAGTACCCAGTAACCTAAAAGGTAAGTGATGACAGTGAAGAATTCAAACTAATTATTTCACTTCTAAGAGTCTGAATAATTAGTTGTCAGAGTTTGGGAATCAGAAAGTCGAAGTCTCGGAATCAGGGTTAAATATTGTTTGAATTTGTCGTCCATCCTCATCTGTTCTGCACAGGTTCAAGTTTGCAATTCATACGACCACACACATTAGGAGCAAATGTTGACCCCTCGGTCCCTCTAAACTGCTCCACCATTGATCAAGAAGGCAAATGGGATGTTGGCCTATATCGCAAGGGGAATAGAATATAAAAGCAGAGATGTCTTGCTGCATCTGTACAGGGCATTGGTGCGGCCGCAGCTGGAATACTGTGTGCAGTATTGGCCCCTTATTTGCGGAAGGATATATTGGCCTTGGAGGGAGTGCAGAGAAGGTTCACCAGGTTGATACCAGAGATGAGGGGTGTTGATTGTGAGGAGAGACTGAGCAGATTGGGTTTGTATTCGTTGGAATTTAGAAGGCTGAGGGGGGATCTTATAGAGACCTGTAAGATAATGAAGGGGCTGGATAGGGTAGAGATGGAGAGATTCTTTCCACTTAGAAAGGAAACTAGAACTAGAGGGCACAGCCTCAAAATAAAGGGGAGTCAGTTTAGGACAGAGTTGAGGAGGAACTTCTTCTCTCAGAGGGTGGTGAATCTCTGGAATTCTCTGCCCACTGAAGTGGTGGAGGCTACCTCGTTGAATATGTTTAAATCACGGATAGATGGATTCCTGGTCGGTAAGGGAATTAGGGGTTATAGGGATCAGGCGGGTAAGTGGAACTGATCCACTTCAGATCAGCCGTGATCTTATTGAATGGCGGGGCAGGCTCGAGGGGCTAGATGGCCTACTCCTGCTCCTATTTCATATGTTCTTATGTTCTTATGAACAAGTCCATGGCTGATCGCATCACAACCTTCACAGTGCATTCCTGTTTTTCCCAATCATCTTTCGTCTGTTGTGCTTTATATTT
Organism: Mustelus asterias; assembly: GCF_964213995.1. Classification (NCBI taxonomy): domain Eukaryota; kingdom Metazoa; phylum Chordata; class Chondrichthyes; order Carcharhiniformes; family Triakidae; genus Mustelus; species Mustelus asterias. The sequence continues at coordinate 105,730 of NW_027590651.1, forward strand.
TTTCACTTCAGCAACTCTAAATTACCAGAACCTCATTTTCTTGTTCTGTGTATTTTCCACCATAGTCCAGAAATGCTTCGAATGTCTGAACTTCACTGAACCGTTGTCAAGTTTGTTTTTTCAAGTTTATTCTTTAAATAGTTCAAATCCTCAGTTAACTAATCCATTTCGGGGGATTAGTGGGGGTAAATATGTGGAGTTACGGGAATGTGCTTGGGTGGGATGTTCTGTTGGAGAGTCGGTACAGACTCGATGGACCTGGTGGCTTCCTTCCCCACTATCAAGGCTCGCCTTGTTAGCATGCTCGTAATGTCTCTGTTTTGCAACTCATAAACACCCTTCAACGTGTTCTGAAAGTCAAGTATCGAGAGCTCGGCGAGCCTTTGTGAGGGTGACCATCAAAGTTAATGAGTGCTGCTAATTGTGTTGCTGTTCTAAATTATGAATTACCTTTTTGCATTTGATCACTTTAATTTATTCTTCTTCCTTTTTGGAACAAGTAAATGATATGATGCGGCCCCTTAAATGTTCCTTTACGCTGTTTCATCGGATCAGAGACAGTATTAAGTTATAGACAACGTTGTAATTATTTTCTCATCATCATTTAAGAAAGATGCATTCAAACGCCAGCTCTTTGCAGTAGATTTTGACCCAGGTCACAAGTCTATGGACTTATGATCAGAGAGAGTTATAGTGAGAATGTCACTGTCAATGATTCTATGAGACTCTGACTCAATTGTAAATAAATAGTCAATGCGAGAGTGACAGCAGTGAGTTTTGGAATAAAATACAAAGTCTGTGTTACTCGGGTGCAGAAGCTTCCATATGTCCAGCAGCCCAGATTCAGTAACACGATTGCTCAGTGATTTGCTTATATTGGAGCAGGGGTTTGATGATGCTGAGAGCCAGTCTCCCATTTGGGACAGAACACAATTCGAATCTCACCCAATAAGAACAATCCTGTACTTTTAGCTGAGATAAGGTTGAAGAATATTTTCATGAATTGTGGGTTATTCTCATTTGGGGCGCATGAATGAAAGTTCCGTGCCTTCTCCTGTTCCATCATGCAATACGAATTTGCCTTCATTGTCCGTATGTTGTGAGTGGACACAAAACTTCACCAGTCTGTGAAATAAGATTGTTAAACCCCTTATTCCCCCTGATGGGTGAGAGGAAAAGAAGACCTGGTTTTCCCAAGATCTGCCCAGCTACTATGTTCTTTATTTGACAAATGTGTTTCCTTTAAAAATGCAATTTTGCAGCTTTGATGTTTCAGCTGAGAGAGCATTTTTCCCTTAAGAGGTTTATATCAGGTTTACATTCTAGCTAATTACCTTGAACACATCCATAATAATCTGCATTTAATTGATCTGACCGGAGTATCCAGCTCGGCAAGTAGCCTGATATCAGAGAAGAAAGCATTGAGAGAGGGGGAAGGAGAAAAAGAAAGAAAAATGTACTGCCAATACAATGGCTTTTACATGGTTCCCTTGGGATCACTGTGAGATAAAAACTATATACATAAAAAGTTTAACTGCAAATTTGATCCATTTCCAAGTGCTGAAAACCAAATGTGCTCAAACCAACAAAAGTGGCTCGCTATTCAACCCATCAAATGTCTACTTGAGTCTCATAACTATAATTCTCCTGAGCAGATGTCCCGACTCTGAGGCCGACAGCTCCATTGGTGATAAGCCACATGAGTTAACTCTCCCGTCTAAACAAGCGCAGCCGTGTCCATGGATACGGTCAGCTGAGACTGCTCCACCCCGCCCATCAAAGTGTTCATATCCCCACCCGTTATGTGAACTGGCTAAAACGTTCTGAACATCACTGAATAAAGCAAAGTGCATATAAAAAATAAATCTCTGCACTTGGAAAATAATATCAGCAAATAACATGCCATGTGGTGCAAGGTTCTTTCCAGCTGCTAACCCTCCAATCAGCTCGCACTGATGCCCAGATGTTGCAAGTGGACCTGATGGTTTCACCAAATGCCCAGATGTTGCAAGTGGACCTGATGGTTTCACCAAATGCACACCATATCTCCGTCCCTGTCGCTGTCTTCATCCAGCTCTATGTTCCCAAATGTGTAAAACAACCCACCATAGGCGACAGTAGCAAATTCAATAATTCAATTGATCACTGATTCCATCCAGCCCATGGTTCTTAAAACTGCACATCATACCATTTGAGCTGAGAATAGAGACGTCAATTTATCACTCTCTATGTCAGCCTCTATCTCCTTCTGACACGTTGTGTCGTTAGACAGTTTTTGATTGCGTTCTATGTTTCACTTCACAGTTGCCTCGAATTTACTATATTTCTGCACTATCTCCCCAAATTCTTGTTAGCTGCATCCCTCTCTATCACAGCTCTCTTTCTCATTATCGTCCTTCTCACAGTGTGTATGAAAGTGACTCACCCGTGACACTTGCATATCATTATATTGTTCAACTTCTAAGGCCACATGACAATTTCAAGTTTTGCTTCACTAAACTTCTGTTTTAACCTTGCATTTTCCAGCTGCTCCCTCTATGCTGCCTCACAGGCGAGGGACACGGGTCCTTTTCCTGGTTTGGGTTACTGTCTATGTGGAGTCTGCGCGTTCTCCCTGCGCCTGCATGGTTTTCCTCCGGGTGCTCCGTTTTTCTCCCATTGCCCGAAAGACGTGCTGTTCGGTTCCTTGACTTCAAGAAGGCAGCTCATCGCCACAATCGCAAAGGCAATCGGCGACGGACAATATATGCTACCCTAGCCAGTGACATCTGGATCCAGTAAATGATTAAAAAAAACCTCTCCAATGGACCCTCTCGCACAAACTCTCTTGCACAATTTCTGTCACAATACACTCTCTCTCACACACATACACGCTGTCCCACATACACAGTTATACACATGTTCTCACATACACATTCTCATACTCACTGTCACTCGCGCACACACTCTCACACTCTATCCCTCACAGAGACTCACACACACGCACTCATACACACATTCTCAGACTCATCGTCACTCAGTCACACACAGATTCTCTGTCACATAATCTCTCGCATGGTCTTCCTCTCACATATTTCTCACATACTCTCACAATCTCTTTCTTATGTACACCCACAACACCCTCATTCTTCCTCTCACACGCACTCTCTTCCATACACGCTGTGTGTTTCTCAAACACACATCGATAACTCTGTTTTGCGCTCACATTTTCTCTCTTTATCTTATATCGACATTCTCACTCTCACCGACTCAGTCTCACAATATTATCCTCTCGCCTTTCCTCACGCACACTATCTCCCTCTTCATCGCTTCCTCTGTCATTCTCCCTAACACAGTCTCACAACCTTTATCCCTCAACCTTTCCTCTGTTATTATCGCATTCTGTTTAACACCCACAGTCTCAGGGAATTTTTCACTCTCATGTTCCCTCCCACACGCTCTCTGTCAGTTGTTCTCCTTCTCTGTCACTCTCACATAATCTCACACACACTCTCTCGCACACACTCTGCTTCTGTCTTTCTCCATCTCTCTCTCTCTCTCTGTGCACTCACTCACACATATATTTGCACACACAAACTCCCCACTCACGTGCAATAATTGTTCCTCAGGATTCTCGACTTTCTCTGCCCTGACCTGAACTCTGCTATTCGCTGTCGTGATACGAGCTCTGTAAGATTCAAATTGAAATAGAAAAGTGGAGTTTTCAACACTTTGCTGCTTGTCCAATCACAGCCTCCTTTCTCCCCATATTTTCTTTATTTGTGGTCTAATTCTGTTACAGGACAAATGACATAAAAAGAGAAAATTGTGGAGAAACTCTGCAGATCTGCAGAGGCAGAAAGGGAGACCGGTGTTTGGATCAGATTTGACTTCTGCAGAGCTGAGCTGTCCAGCCATATTTATTAGGCTGAATACAAACAGTTCAGAGGCTGAATTTGGCCCATGTGCCATTAGTTGTCGAAGCCAGTTGTACAAAAATCTATGTTGGAACTGAACTAATGCCTGCAATATTTAATGGATTGGTCAATTTTACCGGGATGTTTGTAAAATGCCAATAGAACTAACTTTCTCTCCATTCTTATTGAAGATCTCCAACAGAAACACAAGGAGACACTCCGGGTACAAACTGAAACACTGAGAGTGAACACTATCCTCATAAAGGAGAAGGTTAAGATTTTCCAGCTGGTTGGTCGATACGCTGAGCTCACGGTTATTTCTACTGTTCGAGATCGGACACTTGTCGAACATGAACTGCTGGCAAGAGGCCGGGACCATGAAGAATGGAGAGAGAAAGATCTCCGGAAAGAACTGGAAAAAATCCGAACTGATCAATTGTTCCAGAGCAGCTTTTCCCAGAGAAAATTCAAATCTGGGAGTTCAGCAGCAGTGAGCGGAGTGCCGGGAATTGGAAAAACAACAATGGTACAAAAGATTGTTTATGACTGGGCCACTGGGAAAATATACCCACACTTTCAATTTGTTTTCAATTTTAAATTCCGGGATTTGAACACTATTAACAGTAGAATAAACCTGAGGAATCTGATATTGGATCAGTATCCCTACTTTGGGAATATTCTGGGAGAGCTCTGGAAGAACCCAGAGGGATTGCTGTTTATATTCGATGGTTTGGATGAATTCAAGGACAGGATTGATTTTGCCGACAATCGGAGAAATACAGAACCTCAGTCCATGTGCACAGATCCTGAATGCTGGTGTGAAGTGTCTGACATTGTGTACAGTTTAATACAGCACAAGCTGCTCCCAGGATGTTCAGTGCTAGTGACCAGCCGCCCCACTGCATTACATTTATTGGAAAAGGCTGACATCAGTGTCTGGGCTGAAATCCTGGGATTTGTTGGTGATGAACGGAAGGGATATTTCAACAAGTTTTTTGAAGATCAGACGGTGGCAGCAGCTGTTTTCAAACACGTGGAGGAGAACGAGATCCTGTACACCATGTGTTACAACCCTTCCTACTGCTGGATCCTCGGTCTGTCACTGGGTCCCTTCTTTACACAAAGAGACAGGAAACAGCAGCAAGTTCCCAAGACCATCACCCAACTATATTCCTACTATATTTACAACATTCTGAAAAACCATGGCCGAGAGATTGAAAACCTCCGTGATGTGTTACTGAAGCTTGGTGAGATGGCCTTCACAGGAGTGTCTGAGAAGAAGATTGTGTTTAGAGATGGCGATTTGATCAAGTACAAGCTGGAACCTTCCCAGTTCCTGTCTGGATTCCTGGTGGAACTTTTGGAGAAAGATGAATCTGCCCAGAGTGTGGTTTACACATTTCCACACCTCACCATCCAAGAGTTTGTAGCTGCACTCACACAATTCCTGACTCCAGATCCTGGGGAGATCGGGAAACTCCTCAGTGAAGTTCACAGCGAGAAAGATGGGCGATTTGAGATATTTCTCCGTTTTGTTGCTGGTCTGTCCTCCCCACAGTCAGCTCGACCCCTGGTGGAGTTTCTGGGTCCGTTTCTTCATCAAACAACCTGCCGAGTGATTGACTGGGTGAAGGAGAAGGTTGAAGGGCAGATTGGAGACTCACAGACTGAAACTGGGAAGAGGAAGCTCCTGAACACATTCCACTACCTGTTTGAGTCTCAGAATAAAGCACTGGCTCGGAACACAGTGGGATCTATGGTAAAACTTTCATTTCGCGGATTGCGACTGACCCCGATTGACTGTGCGGTCCTGTCTCATGTCATTGGACTCTGTGATACAATAAAACACCTCGATCTATGGGGATGTTACATTCAGTGTGAAGGGCTCCAGCGGCTGGGACCCGTTCTGCACAAATGTCAGGAATTGAGGTAACTGTTTGGTCTCAGAGCGGATATTTTCATTGCTGAGAAGCCATTTCCTTTGTTCTAATAAAACAGACATGTTCAGTTGAGGAAGTCAAGAGGGAAACAATGTCCAATGGTCACAGAGAAAGCGCGGGAGAATGGCACAAAGTCATAAAGCTCATTTGAGAGCAGATGCAGACATGATGGGCCGATTGGCCTCCTTCTGAACCTGTAATAAATTTTGAATTCTCTGATAAAACTACAGCGGTTCAAGAAGGCAGATTCTCGTGGGCAAATAGGCATCGGCAATAAATGTTGGCAAAACCAGTGATGATCACGTTCCTTGAGTGAATAAAAGCATTATTGGGATAAATTTTAAATAATTAGAGGTGTAAACGCCTCGTTACAAATTTAAAAAAAGGATATTTCACTCTCCCAACAGAAACCATCCGATTATGTATGATGCGAGAAGGAAATTTGTTTCTCTTGTGTTTGGTACAGCTTACAGTTTGTGGCTAATTATTGTCAGGATTATTTTCCTGCACGCTGCCTCTGTTATGTATTATAGTTGGTGTGTGTTTTATCGGGACAGTGTCCTTTTATAAGTCATGTGATAACTGGTAACATCAGTCAGGGTCGCAGTGGAGGTTCAGTCTTGTATTAAACCTCACAGTGTGCAGTTGTGAAAAGAAACCTCCCTTAGGTTACAGCAGCCCACGCTGTTTCTGTTCCATGGTTCTGACTGCAGCCTCATAAAACCTGAATCACTCGCTGTGTTTAAAAAAAATAGCTTTATTCACACTGTATTTGCATCTTTTTCAAATCACTTTAAATCTTGTTGTTGATCCTTGTCCGAGCAGCAACATTTTGATTTGCTCCCTGTTCTCTCCAGCACCATCACTATTTTGAACATTTCTATCAAATGTCCTCTCGGCTTTCTTCCTTCCAAGGTGAACAATCTCGCCTATCGATCCTCGTGTCTGAAGTTTCACATCCCTGTAGCCAATCTTTTAAACATGTTCAGCGCTCTCTCCAATGTGTTCGAAGCCTTCGTAAAGTATGACGCGCTGAACTGAGATCTAACTGATGTCTTTTGCAGGTTCAGCACAGCCTCCTTGCTCTTGTACTCTATGCCCCTATTGACAATGTTATGATCCCAGCTGATTTCTGGACAGTCAGGTCGAAGAGCAGAAACCCGGCTCAGTAAATCATAACTTTTATTTATTGTTTTATTATTTAGAAATGTAGATGAACAGAATGACAAGGTAGGCGATTAACTTTTAACAAAAGAATAAAACCTTTGTTAAAAAAATAACTGCAATGCACCACCCCATCTAACTTCACAGATGTCTGCAGATCTGTAAGGATGACACGAGTTACAAAATAGATCTTATGCTTTAATGTTCCCAGTAAGTACACAGTTAATGTAAACCAACAATCCACCTGTGGTTCAGATATACCACTCTCTGAAACTCAGTGACAGATGCCACCCAAAGTAACTTCAGTGGATTCTTCTTCAAATCCCCCCAAATGTTTGTAACAATGTGAGAAAACCCGTCTCACTGGGACTGATGCTTCCGCTCCAGAAGCTCCACTCGAGAAACAAAAGCAGCTTTTGGAATCTTTTCAATGCTTTCTGTCAGGTGCCTTCACCAAGGATCCCTGTCCAATATTTCAATGTTTCCTTTCATTATTCCTCCATACTCAGCCGTGCCAACAGACACCAGCGCCTCATAGTCTGTATGAAGGTGTCACCAACTTTAGGAATATATCAGATATCTGGATTCTCGTGAGCAAACTTTACAATGTCTGCATCTCGCAGCTCTGTCTTTAACTGGGAGCCTCTCTCTGCTCCTCTCTTTAACTTCAGGGAGCAGTCGCTTGTTCAGATTCAGGTTTTTTTTGTCTCTTTGACTTCTGTCTTCCTGGCACTCCTCTTTTCCTCCTTGGTTTCTGACGGTGATTTATCTTGTGGGTCCTGCTTTCTGAGTCCCTGCATTGCCCTGCCTCTCCTGGCAGCCTCTGTGAACTCCATCTCGCTTCTTGGGTTAACTGGTTGCAACTGAAACTCAGTGTTTCTATCATTCATTGTGGACTTCTGAATATAAGCAACCATTTTTTTAACCTCTATAACTCTGACAATGTCGTAAACCTTAAATTAAAATGCAGGGACACAAAAAACCCGCAGGCAGGCAGCTTTGTTTAACACGAAGTGAAATTAAAGTTTTGGCTCTTTCTTAACACACAAGCACAGAAACACAAATTCAACTTAAACTCATGAATTATTATCTGATCCCTACAAACATAAACTATTTCACAGCAGTAAAGCCCAAGATGCTGTATTCTTTATTAACTGCTACCTACACTTGCCCTGCTAACGGCAATGATCAATGTGCATATACGTCCAGTCCCTCTGCTCCTGCACTCTGTTAACTATTCTACCGATTATTTTATATTGCTTCCTCATGTGCATGTTTCCTGAAAGTATCACCTCACCCGTCTCTGCATTGAACTTAATCTGCCACCTGTCTGTACACTCCAATATTGTCCGTTTTTCAGTCCCAAGCTCCCCTCCTCAGTTTACAATGTCTCAAAGGTTTCTGTGATCAACAAACTTTGAAATTTTCCTCTATACTGCAAATACCTAGATCATTCATATATATCAGGGAAAAGCAAGGATCCCAATACTGACAAAGAACAAAGAACAAAGAACAATACAGCACAGGAACAGGCCCTTCGGCCCTCCAAGCCCACGCCGCTCCCCGGTCCAGGATTGAATCCTGAATCCAGGATCCCCGCCCAATTTTCCAGCCTATCTACATACCAATATCCTATCCACCGAGCTGTCCCTCACAGCTACGATGCTTTGTTCATTACAACCTATTAACTTACCCCCACCCCCCCATTCCAGACCATGTGATCTCCAGGGAGAGGCGAAAACCCAGAGTGAAAAACCCCAGGGCCAATATGGGGAAACAAAATCTGGGAAATTCCTCTCCGACCCCCTGAGGCGATCGAAACGAGTCCAGGAGATCACAATGGCCCTGATCACAAAATGCTTCCCAACCCTAGTAATTTCCACTTCCACGAACACCATATGAATTCCCTGCCCCCGAGACAGGTTCCCAACTATCCGCAGTCTCACTCTGTACTGGCACCAGCAAGATGATCATAGAATGAAGCCTTGAAACGAGAAACCAGGAACAATTAGCCCGCGCCGCTCCCTGGTCCAAACTAGACCACTCTTTTGTATCCCTCCATTCCCACTCCGTTCATATAGCTGTCTAGATAAGTCTTAAACGTTCCCAGTGTGTCCGCCTCCACCACCTTGCCCGGCAACCCATTCCAGGCCCCCACGACCCTCTGTGTGAAATATGTCCTTCTGATATCTGTGTTAAACCTCCCCCCCTTCACCTTGAACCTATGACCCCTCGTGAACGTCACCACCGACCCGGGGAAAAGCTTCCCACCGTTCACCCTATCTATGCCTTTCATAATTTTATACACCTCTATTAAGTCTCCCCTCATCCTCCGTCTTTCCAAGGAGAACAACCCCAGTTTCCCCAATCTCTCCTCATAACCAAGCCCCTCCATACCAGGCAACATCCTGGTAAACCTCCTCTGTACTCTCTCCAAAGCCTCCACGTCCTTCTGGTAGTGTGGCGACCAGAACTGGACGCAGTATTCCAAATGCGGCCGAACCAACGTTCTATACATCTGCAACATCAGACCCCAACTTTTATACTCTATGCCCCGTCCTATAAAGGCAAGCATGCCATATGCCTTCTTCACCACCTTCTCCACCTGTGACGTCACCTTCAAAGATCTGTGGACTTGCACACCCAGGTCCCTCTGCGTCTCTACACCCTTTATGGTTCTTCCATTTATCGTGTAGCTCCTCCCTACATTATTCCCACCAAAATGCATCACTTCGCATTTATCAGGATTGAACTCCATCTGCCATTTCCTTGCCCAAATTTCCAGCCTATCTATATCCTTCTGTAGCCTCTGACAATGTTCCTCACTATCTGCAAGTCCTGCCAGTTTTGTGTCGTCCGCAAACTTACTGATCACCCCAGTTACTCCTTCTTCCAGATCATTTATATAAATCACAAACAGCAGAGGTCCCAATACAGAGCCCTGCGGTACACCACTAGTCACAGGCCTCCAGCCGGAAAAAGACCCTTCCACTACCACCCTCTGTCTTCTATGACCAAGCCAGTTCTCCACCCATCTAGCCACCTCCCCCTTTATCCCATGGGATCCAACCTTTTTCACTAGCCTACCATGAGGGACTTTGTCAAACGCTTTACTAAAGTCCATATAGACAACATCCACAGCCCTTCCTTCGTCAACCATTTTGGTCACTTCTTCAAAAAACACCACCAGGTTCGTGAGGCATGACCTCCCTCTCACAAAACCATGTTGACTATCGTTAATGAGTTTATTCCTTTCTAAATGCGCATACATCCTATCTTTAAGAATCTTCTCCAACAACTTCCCCACCACGGACGTCAAGCTCACCGGCCTATAATTACCCGGGTTATCCTTCCTACCCTTCTTAACTAACGGGACCACATTGGCTATCCTCCAATCCTCTGGGACCTCACCTGTGTCCAGTGACGAGACAAAGATTTGCGTCAGAGGCCCAACGATTTCACCTCTCGTCTCCCTGAGCAGCCTTGGATAGATTCCATCAGGCCCTGGGGATTTGTCAGTCTTTATATTCTCTAACAAACCTAACACTTCCTCCTTTGTAATGGAGATTTTCTCCAACGGTTCAACACTCCCCTCCGAGACACTCCCAGTCAACACATCCCTCTCCTTAGTGAATACCGACGCAAAGTATTCATTTAGGATCTCCCCTACCTCTTTGGGCTCCAAGCATAAGTCCCCACTTTTGTCCCTGAGAGGTCCGATTTTTTCCCTAACAACCCTTTTGTTCCTAACGTATGAATAAAATGCCTTGGGATTCTCCTTAATCCTGTCTGCCAAGAACATTTCGTGACCCCTTTTTGCTCTTCTAATTCCCCGTTTGAGTATTTTCCTACTTTCATTATACTCATCCAGAGCTCCCTCCGTTTTTAGCTGCTTGGACCTAACATACGCCTCTCTTTTCCTTTTGACCAGTCCCTCAATTTCCCTGGTTATCCACGGTTCTCTAATCCTACCCTTCCTATCCTTCTTTTTTACAGGCACATGCTTGTCCTGTAGCCCTAACAACCGTTCCTTAAAAGACTGCCACATACCAGATGTGGATTTACCCTCAAACAGCCTCTCCCAATCAAGAGCTGCCAATTTCTGCCTGATCCCAATAAAGTTAGCCTTCCCCCAATCCAACACCTTACCCTTGGGACACCACTCATCCTTTTCCATCACTATCCTAAAGCTAACAGAATTGTGGTCACTATTTGCCACATGTTCCCCAACCAAAACTTTGAAGACCTGACCGGGCTCATTCCCCAGCACCAGGTCCAGTATAGCCCCCTCTCTAGTTGGGCTGTCCACATAGTGTTCCAACGAACCCTCCTGTACACATTTTACAAATGCCTCACCATCCAGAGTCCCTGCCCTCAGCGATTTCCAGTCTATACCAGGGAAATTGAAGTCTCCCACTACAACAACCCTATATTTCCTGCACCTATCCAGTATCTCCTGACATATCCATTCTTCCACTTCCCTTGGGCTGTTGGGGGGCCTGTAGTACACCCCCAACATAGTGACTGCGCCTTTCCTGTTTCTAAGCTCCACCCAGAGTGACTCGCTACACGACTCCTCCGAATTGTCCTCCCTCTGCACCGCTGTAATATGCTCTCCAACCAATACCGCTACTCCCCCACCTCTTTTGGCCCCTCCTCTGTCTCGCCTAAAACACTTGTACCCTGGAATATTCAGCTGCCAGTCCTGTCCCTCTTTCAACCAAGTCTCTGTCACCGCAACCACATCCAAATTCCTCGTGCGCATTAAGGCCCCAAGTTCGTCTGTTTTACCTGCTACGCTCCTTGCATTGAAGTATAAGCACTCCAGACCCCCAGGCTCAGTGAGGTCGTCCTCCCCCAGAGTGCACTTCTTCTTTGCCAGCCTTGTCCCAGCCCCAAGCTCGTCCCCAGCCACCACACTTATAGACCTAATAGTTTGATCCCCACCCCCCTGCCACACTAGTTTAAACCCCCCCGAACTGCACTAGCAAAGCTCCCAGCCAGGATATTTGTGCCCTTCCAACTTAGTTGTGACCCCTCCCTCTTGTACAGGTGCCATCCTCTCCTGAAAACCTCCCATTGGTCTATGAAAATAAAGCCCTCCCTCCTGGACCAGTCCTTTAGCCAGGCATTCATTTGAACCAACTCCCTATTCTTATCCTCACTGGCACGAGGCATTGGGAGCAGCCCAGAGATGGCCACCCTAGTGACCCTACTTTTTAACCTATTTCCCAACTCCCTGAATTGCTCTCTTAGGACCCCCCTACTCTTCCTATCTACGTCATTTCCACCAATGTGTATAATGACATCCGTTTCTTTATCTTCCCCTTTTAAAATGCCTCCTATCCGCTCGGAGACATCCGTGACCCCAGCACCAGGTAGGCAGACTACCATCCTGGAGTCCCGTTCGCCCCCACAGAATCGTCTGTCTGTGCCTCTAACTGATGCATCCCCCACCACTATCGCTCTCCTAACCCCTCTCTTCCCTTTCCGGGCCACAGAGCCTGACTGTGTGCCAGTGACCTGGTCACTGTGTCTTACCCCTGGAGAGGCACACTCCTCCACACTATCTAAAACAATATACCTGTTTTGGAGTGGGACAACCACAGGTGACCCCTCTTCTAACTGTTCACTCCCCTCCCCTCTCACACCTGTCACCAAGCCCTTCCTATTTTGAGACACCTCTGGAGACCTCCCTTGTACTTTACCCTTCTGCCCTTTACTCCTCCTAACTGTGACCCACGTGTCATTCTCCCGATGCCCCGGTGTAACTAGTTGCCTATAACTGCTGTCAACTTTTCTCCCATTTTCCCTGACTAGGCTAAGGTCAGCGATCTGCAGCTCCAGTTCCCTAACACCTCTCGGGTTCTCCACTACCGACATCCTCCAGCCTGAAAAATATCCATTATTCATTGTTCATCCAATTTTGTATCCACGTTGTGACTTTCCCATTTATTTTATGAGCTTATGCCACAAGTCTGTTGTATCACTGCATCAGATGATTTTTGAATATCCATGTACACCACATCAACAGCAGAACCATCACTGACCCTTTCAGTTGCTTCTTCCAATTCACAGCAATATAAAGCCAGTCACAAATGGCATTTCTTTTTACCAACCAATGAATTTAGTTTTCTGTGTGTCATTATTAGACTTACCATTTCCCTTTTGAACTCGGCATGGGCCGGCTCAGAGTAGCTGAATGATCAACTGACCCTCCAACCCTCAGCTAAGTTTAACACTACTGCTCCAGGCTGGAGCCGCAGACTTGACTCAATTGGATTGACCCACTCTTTTCGGTTGTGGTTACTGCCTCCTGGTCCTCTCTTCATCCACTCCAACAAACTGAGATAGCTGGGAATTAAACCTGTATCAACTGCTTGGAAAGCAACTATGCTCGCTATGATATCACCATCATTGCATTTAGGGACTCCTGTGGTGTAGGTGCACCCACAGAGCTGTGAGAAAGAGAGTTCCAGAATGTTGGCCCAGTCACTGTGAGGGAACGGTGCTATATTTCCAAGTCAGGATGGTGTGTATCTTGGAAGGAAACTTCCAGGTGGTGATGTTTCCATTCATCTGCTGCTCTTGTCCTTAGGGATAGAAATCACAAGATTGGAAGGTGCTGTGTAACGAGCCATTGGGAGTTGTTGCACTGCATCTTGTAGATGGTACACACTGCTCGCTCTGTACCTCTGTGGTGGATGGAATGAATGTTGAACGTGGAGCACCAGTCAACAAGCAGAGTTATCCTGGATGGTGGCGAGCTACCTGAATCTTGAGCTGCACTCATGCAGACAAGTGAATGGTATTTTATTAAATTCCTGACATGTATCTTGTCGATGGTGGAAATGTATTTGGAAGTCAGGAGGTGAGTTACTCTGCGCAGAGTTCCTGGCCTTTAATCTTCTCTAAAATCCACAGTAATGATATGTCTAGTCTGTTTCTGGCCAATGGTAGCATCGAAGGTGCTGATCGTCAGGATTCAGGTGATGATAATCCCATTGAATGTGAAGGGAGATGATTGTATTCATTCTTGGTGGAGATGGTCATCGCCTGGCACTTGTCAGCCTTCCTTGAATATTGTTCAAGCCTTGCTAAATATGGACAGGTCCTACATTACTATCTTGCGGAGTCGAGAATAGTGCTGAACGTTGTACAGACATCAGCAAACATCTCCACTTCTGACTTTATGATGGATGAAATTTAATTGATGAAGTAGCTGAAGATGGTTGGGCCGAGGGCACTCTCCTGAGAACTTCCTGCTGTCATTTCCTGGAGTTGAGATGACCCTCTCTTCACACACTCCCAACAAACTGAGATATCTGGGAATTAAACCCCTATCAACTGCTTGGAAAGCAACTATGCTCACAATTATATCACTGGAATTGCATTTAGGGACTCCTGTGGTGTAGGTGCACCCACAGAGCTGTGAGAAAGAGAGTTCCAGGATTTTGACCCGGTCACTGTGAAGGAACGGTGATATATTTCCAAGTCAGGATGGTGTGTATCTTGGAAGGGAACTTCCAGGTGGTGATGTTTCCATTCATCTGCTGCCCTTGTCCTTCCAGGGATAGAAATCACAGACTGGGCAGTGCTGTGTAACGAGCCATGGTGAGTTGTTGCACTGCATCATGCAGATGGTCCAACAACCATAACTAACTTCCTTTGTGCTGGTGTTGCTCCAACCGGCAGATAGTTTTTTTTCTCTCATTTCCATTGACTTCAGTTTTTCTCTGGCTCCTTTTTGCTACATGTGGTCATATTCTGCCATGATGTCAAGGGCAGACACTCTCATCTCACATCCTGAGTTCAGCTCTGCTGTCCGTGTTTGCATCAAGGCTGTAATGAGGTAGGGGACTGAGTGACCCTCAGTAAACACAAGCTCAGAGTCAGCGAGCAGGTCATTGCTAATTAAATGCTGCTTGATAGTCTCGATGACGCCTTCCTCTGTTGGTGATTGAGAGGAGACTGATGGGGTGGTAAATGGACAGATTGGATTTGTTCTTTCCTTTTTGTTTACGGTCATATCTGGGCAATTTCCCACTATTTTAGGTAAACATCAGTGTTGTAGCTCTACTGGAACAGCTTGGCGAGGAACAGAGCAGCTTCTGGAGCAGTAATCTTCAGTACAGTTACTGGAATATTGTCAAGATCTGTGGTCTTTGCAGTATCCATTACCTTTAGCTATTTCTTGACATCATGTGGAGTGAATCGAATTCGCTGATAAATATCCGTGATGCTGGGGACCTCTGAACGGTTTAGCCACTGAAGTTGGTTACTAATATTTGAGCCATATCTTTTGCACTGACGTATTAGTCGTCTCCGTCATGAGGATGGGATATTTGTGGAGCCTCCTCCTTCTGTTGTTTCATCATCCACTACCATTCACAGCTAAATGTGGCAGGACTGCAGAGCTTACATCTGAGCCGAGGAAACCAGAATTTCCTGAATGAGGAAACCTGCTGCTGGAAAATCTCCAGTCAAACTGTCAGTGATATGAAACCGGGTTTGCGGATAACCCTTTCCCTGGGCGGCACAGTAGCACAGTGGTTAGCACTGCTGCTTCACAGCTCCAGGGTCCCGGGTTCGATTCCCGGCTCGGGTCACTGTCTGTGCGGAGTTTGCACATTCTCCTCGTGTCTGCGTGGGTTTCCTCCGGGTGCTCCGGTTTCCTCCCACGGTCCAAAGATGTGCGGGTTAGGTTGATTGGCCAGTTTAAAAATTGCCCCTGAGAGTCCTGAGATGCGTAGATTAGAGGGATTAGCAGGTAAATATGTGGGGGTAGGGCCTGGGTGGGATTGTGGTCGGTGCAGACTCGATGGGCCGAATGGCCTCCTTCTGCACTGTAGGGTTTCTATGATTCTATGATTCAATGTGAGGATCGACTGGAAGTAAGAACTCATGGTAATTCCCGGAGATAGAACACGAGCCAGACCTGCAGAAAATGTAGAGCCTGTTTTCTGTGGAATGTAGCGGGAGACACCCCTCCCCTATAAACTCATCAAACAGAAATATTTCAGCTTTCTAATGGGAGAATATTCTTTCCTTGTTGTATAAAATTTAGGGGATGGACCTTAAAGCAACAGTAAGCACAGTTTCACACTTTAACTTGCCCTGAGATAGTATACAGATTTTATAATGTCAGCACAGGGAATCCCGAGCGATCCACTCTCACAGCTTTATCATTTAACCCTCAGTAAAATGTACAATTCTCAGAAAATCCTGGATTTATGTAACAGCAGAAATGATTTGAATTTTTGGAATCTTAGCAGGGTCAGTGAGATTCAGGAGGGTAATTCTGATGATCAGGAAATGAGACCAGAATGTGTGACATGTTTAAACGTTACTTGCTTGTTCACAGGATGTGGGCATCACCTCCTCTAGGGGCCATTAGCAGTGGGAAATAAATGCTGGTCTAGCCAGCGACACCCATATCCCATGGACAATTAAACAAAATATACATTTTGAGAGGTGTAAAAGGGTTAATTGTTCATCATTTTTCAATGCTGATTATTGCCTTTTCCATTCAACAGAAAGGGTTTGATATTTGATTTAATGTTGTCACATTTATTAGTGCCAAAGCATACAGGACATAGGAAAGGAAAGGAAAGAGTCCAGAATGCAGTGTTACAGTCACAGCTGGGGTGCAGAGAAAGATCAACTTGGATGAGATATAATATCGTAACTTGAATCAGGTCACCACTCGTGCTAAGTTTCTGACACAAAAATAGATCCAGCTATTTTTTCTGCTGAACATTCATCTGAATTTAATGTGTTTCTCACTTTCTCCATTTAGTCTGTGTCTCAATAAAGTGGGAGATCCAGGAGGGAAACTACTGTCTGCGGCTCTGAGGAATCCAGAATGTAAAATACAAAAACTGGAGTAAGTATCAGACTGTGTGAGATTGTGTAAATAATCAGTGGATGGTCTGACACTGTAAATTATTATCAGTGTCAGTAATCGTGTCATTAATAACCATTCCACATCATTCCTGTCAGTATTCGTGTTAAACACCACGGATTCGCTCTGATTCCTGAAATCTTTCTCTCTCTGATCTCCAGTTTGGAGAGTAACAGCCTCAGATATTCTCACCTCTGCTCTCAGTACAAACCAGTCAGTGATGTGTCTGAACCTGAGTTACAATAAACTGCGAGATTCAGGAGTGAAAGAATTAACTAATCATTTATAATTATTTTCAAAACCATTCATGAGAATAAAAGAGATGGACAAAACAATTAAATGTTTATAGAATTCCCAGATATGGCTGGTCGCATGTTCAATTTAGTTTAATTTGTCATTCAGATTATAGATGTTTATGTCTGTCGGCTTCTCAGTTTGATTAAATGTAGAAAACTGCTGTATATTGGTAAAGCAGATTACAAACTACATTGAATTCTGATGAGTTTTATCCCGAGGGATCCACTCTCAAATTTACGTTAAATGGAGCTTAAGGAGCATCTGAAAAGAGAATGCAGAGATGGAGGTGGGGAGGGTTATGAAGATAATTCATCATAGAAATCATAGAAACCCTACAGCGCAGAAGGAGGCCATTCGGCCCATCGAGTCTGCACCGACCACAATCCCACCCAGGCCCTACCCCCACATATTTACCCGCTAATCCCTCTAACCTACACATCCCAGGACTCTAAGGGGCAATTTTTAACCTGGCCAATCAACCTAACCCGCACATCTTTGGACTGTGGGAGGAAACCGGAGCACCCGGAGGAAACCCAGAGTTTCCAGAGCTTACAGGCCATCAGTTCAAGGCACAGCTCAGCTGGCAATGGCAATAATCACAGTGCAGAATAATCTGAATGATGTCCCTATTAATAATGGACATTGCTTTTAAGAACACAAATAATGATACTAAATATACCATTGCTGTCAGTATTCCGGTTATTAAAAACACTATCCGCTATTAGTAGACACAAAGTAAGCTTGGGAGCAATGTTGGAGACCATGAAATAAAAGAGACAAAGGTAGCCTGGATATGAAGTTATCTGAGTGACAGGAAACAGGCAGGAGAGGTGAACTGTACCTTTTCATTTATCGGAAGCTGACAGTGGCTTTCCCCAGCAACCAGTACTGTGTTACTACGACTAATTTTCTTTACATGTACTACCAAATGAGACTTGGGTTTATCTAAAGATGAGATGTGAAGCTCCAGCACACGGCCACCAGACCACAGAGCGGACGCAGCATATGATAGACCGAGCTCAATCACACCAAAACCAATGGATCAGATCAGAGATCTGCTGTCTTGCCATATCCAGTCATAAATAGTGTTAGACATGCCACAAAATGTTGGACATGCCGGTTACATTAGGCAACAAGGTGGCACAGTGGTCAGCACTGCTGCCTCACAGCGCCAGGGACCAGGGTTCAATTCCGGCCTTGGGTGACTTGATGTGTAGAGTTTGCACATTCTCCCAGTGTCTGTGTGGGTTTCCTCTGGGTGCTCCAATTTTCTCCCACAGTCCAAAGATGTGCAGGTTCGGTTGATTGGCTATGCTAAGTTGTCCCTTGGTATCTCAGGGTGTGTAGGTTACGGGGATTAGTGGGCCATATATGTGGAGTTACAGAGATAGGGCCTGGATATGATATTCTTTCAAAGAATTGGTGAAGACTCGATGGGCCAAAGGGCCTCCTTCTACACTGTGGGAATTCTATGATTCTATAAACATGCCAGAAGAATTCCATCATTACTGATGAGGGAACCCAGAGCATCAGTGCCATCTTCAGCCAGAAGTGCTGAGTAGAATGATTAATCTCGGCCTCCTCCTGAGGTCCCCAACATTACAGATGACCATTTGATTCACTGCATGTGAGGTAAAGAAATGATTGAAGGCACTGCATACTGCAAACTCTGTCAGCCTGGCTGTACCCCAGCAATGGTACTGAAGAATTGTGCTCCATAACTAGCCATTCCCCTAGCCAAGCTGTTCCAGTACAGCTACAACACTGGATCTACCGGACAATGTGGGAAAAAACAGGGCAAATCCAATCTGATGAATTGCTGCTCCATCAGTCTGCTCTTGAACGTCAGAAAAGTGTCATCCTTCCAGTGCCTCATGAACATCACTGCAGGAGTTCCTGAGGGTGATGTCCAAATCCCAACCACCTTCAATTGCTTTATCAATGTCCTGCCTTCCATTATAATGTCAGAAGTGAGGATGCTCACTAATGATTGCACAATGCTCAGTACTGTTCACAATTCCTCAGAGACTGAAGCAGTCCATGCCCATAAACAGCAAGGCCTGAACAAAACAGAAAATGCTGGAAAGGCTCAGCATGTCTGACAGCTTCTGTGGAGAGAAAAAAGCTAACCCTTCGAATCTGGATGACTCTTCGACAGAGCTAGCGTCTTAAGCTCTGAAGAACTTTCAGGCTTAACCTGATAAATGGCAAGTGATGTTTCACTACACAAATGCCAGGCAAGGACCATCTCCAACAGACGGGAATCTAACCATATTCCCTTTACATTGAATGGCAGCACCATCGCTGAATCCTCGACCATCAACATCCTGAGTGGTGGGGGCGCACTGGGACCATTGAACAGACACTGAACTGTAAACACTATGGCTCCAAGGGTAGATCACAGTCTGGGAATTCGGAGATGAGGAACTCGCCTCCTGTCTCCCAAATTTTTCCCACCATCTCCAAGGCACAAGTCAGCAGTGTGATGGAATCCGCTCATCTTGCTGGATTGACTGCAGCCTCAAAAACACTGAAGAAGCTCATCCATGGAAAATGAGCCCACTGGATCAGCTGGCCATTCACCAAACTAAACATTGACTGTCTCTACCACTGACGCACAGTGGCAGTATTTTACCACATACAAGGTGGAATGTAGCAGCTCACCAAGGTTCCTGAGCCAGCATCATCCAAACAGGCACTATCCATCACCGAGATGGCCAAGGAGATCAGAAGGATGGGACACCAACCAGCTTCAGATTTCTTTCCAAACCACACACCATTCTGACTTGGAATATATTGCTTTTCCATCACTGATGCGGGATCATAATCCCGGATGTCCCTTCCTCGCGGTTTTGTACCAGATGCTCTGCAGAATTTAAGAAGATGGCTCACCACCTCCTTCTCAAAGGCAATTGGGGATGGGCTGCAAGTGTTGGCATTGCCAGTGATACCATCACCCCTTGAAAGAATTAATAAAGACAAGCGCTACCCACTGTAGAGGTGGGTAATTGTGCCTGTGTGTAACCCAAACACAGTCACGGAAGAGAGAAAAAACAGCTGCGACAGGACAATTGTGTGACCATTGCACAGGCCAGAGGAATTCTAAAGATAGATCTGGTGGAACTATTTAATATACCCAGCAAGGGTCTCAAATGTCCAGGTGTTGTGCTGTGTTCCATACAACCTGGACCTAGAGTGGAGAAGCTTTGAACAAAGTGTGATGCAATACAATGTTGATCAGATGCTTCATGATGAGGAACCCCATGGACCACAGGCCAGGGACATGGGATATGTGTCAGGGAGGATGGAGATTCAGTAATGCAGACATGTTTTCCAAGAACCTTAACTCACACAGCCATTCAGTGTAATAAATCTTCACCATCTCCAGCACTGTTGCTGTTTCTGTGAATGTTTTATAATTTCCCTGGAGCCGTCACGACATGAAACAAAGGTATTGGAATTGTATTGACCTGATTCAGTGCTGTATTTCCCATCTCACATTCCCAGTGAACTGTTAAAGACCCAGTAATATGGTGAAGCATTTTTTTAGTGGTGCTCCATCTCTGAATTTACTCAAAATACAGACATAACAAAGTGACCAGTAATAACAAAGTATAATCCTGTGAAACCCAAGGAAGCAACCCCACCATGACAACCACCGGCATCCCCGCACTTTCCGCTGAGCTGCAGGCAGCATCTTACCTCTCTCCTCTCCTCTGGGAATTTCGATGACCGTGGCCTTTGTCCTCGGATTTCCTGAGTCCTGGAAGGATCCGGCCAACTGCGGGTCCTCTGCACAGATGCTGGAGTTGTCTCTGTCATCATAGCTTCGTGAGGTGCTTGTGTCACAGTCGGAGCAGAAGGGGACCCACTGCCCACACCAGGGGCATCCTGAGAGGAGCTCCCGAATGTTGCAGGCAGCCGCACCTCTATCCATTCAGGGCAAACTGGATCCTCCCTGCTCAGCTGGGGAGGGCCTGACAGTTACTCCAGGCACATTTTCCCACCCCTCCCGCAGCCCGTGTTCCACAGAGCTCATGGAGGTGGTGAGAACATGCAGGTTCATGTGTATTTCCTGTGGGTGAGAGGCTGGATGTGACTCTCCATGAAGGTCACCAATCTCTCTGTGGAGGATGCTATTTGTGCTCAGACCTGAGACATGGTAACACTGCTGGCCTGGATTGACTCCTCCATCCTTTGTGTATGGATACACACAGCCTTTGGAAACTCCACCAAATGTTAAAGTATCCTACGCTGCAGCTCCAGTATCTGCTGCATTGTTAAAGACTCCAGTCACATTTCATCTTCCTGAAGCTGACAATGACCTGTTCCCTCGAGAGTGTGAGTGAACTCAGCTATTGCTGCCTCCATCAGCTGCTCGGGTTTGTGTGTGCTCTTCTGTGCTGCCAGATTGTAACCCCTTTGCTAATCGTGAGAGACATTATCTGCTCTGGCGGACGTTATAGAGTATAATGTGACAATCCATCCTCTGACCCCTTCCCATCTTCAGAACTACACGCCTGTCTCCCGCTCACCGCAGCTGTGGATTTGTGAGAGAGTGAAGAATGTTAGAGGGTAATACACATTCCAACATGTCCTGCAGACTGTTCCTAACCCAGAGCTCCATGTGACCAATAGAAGAGACACAAGCACCAGGTTTGAGACTCCGCAGCAGAGACTCTCCTGTGCCCATCCATTCACTCACTCACTCTCTCTGGATCCACATCCCATCTCACCATCAGCGATTGCCCACCCAGCCTCCAGGTCTCCCAGCTCCAGCACTGCATCTTCCATTGGCATAAGGATGACACAATCCAGACACTGTCACTCTTGGCTCCTTCTCTGACGCTCTGTGCCCTCTTCTACAAGAACATAAATTTCCATTGTTACTCACCCATCAAAGACACATACAAACCTGACGCTAATTTAGACTGCCCATCATGGGACCACCAGGATGGTCACTCAGTGTCGGCAGTGCAGCAGCCATCTCTGACTGACTCTTTACTCAGAGAGCGGTTGGGGTGTGGAATGGACTGCCTGCTGTCATAGTGAAGTCGGACACTTTAGGAACTTTCAAGCGGTTATTGGATATGCAGATGGAGCACACTAGAATGATAGGGAGTGGGATAGCTTGATCTTGGTTTTGGACAAAGCTCGGCACAACATCGTGGGCCGAAGGTTCTGTACTGTGCTGTACTGTTCTATGTCCTATGTTCCATGTAACCCTTCACAGAGAGGCTGACATGTTCCTGAAGATTGATGCTGCTGTCTGGACATTGCCAGTGTCTGGGTGGAGATGGTCTTTCCACAATTTCTCTTTCATCCTTATTCACATATCAGCCTGTAGGCTTAAGGCTCACCTTGTCAGAACATATCAGATTATTCATCTTTTGCCTCATTGCAGCCACTGCTCAGACCCTTGGCAGTGTCTATCCAGACTTGCTTGGGTTGATGTGACAGGTCTCGTCCTCCAGTCCTGAGGGAACAGAACCTTCCTCCAAACCGAAATAGCCTTGATAATTTCCGGGGAAGTGTCAGCGAATTGGGTTTAATCTGCCTTCTGCCATTTCAGCCCTTTGTTCATTAACCAGGGCTCCCTCACTGCTCCCTTCAGAGCCTTTAAAAGTGCTGCTGGCTGCCTTTAAATCTGGTGCCAGCATTGCCAGAATTGTGCTGTCCCCTGCAGCCAGTGGTTAAGCTCTGGAATGCGCAGGGATTTGGGGGAAGGTGGGGGAATGCCACTTAGTGAATTGCTCATTCGGAGAGTCAGTGCAGACACGATGGGCCGAGTGGCCTCCTTCTGCTCTCTAACAATACTGTGATTCTGCCTGTGCTGCCTGAGTGGACGGATTTCCCGAACCTGTCAGACATTTACTGTGCCCGTTCTGGCTCTGTGTGGAGTTGGTTAGTTCAGTTGGTTCGGTGTCTCCAGCGTGATGTAGAATGATGCTGTTGTTGAGGGTTTGGTCCCCGTACTGGCTGTGGGGTTAATGGAGTCCCAACTCTTCCCATATCCCCACGTTTACTAAGTTGTATCCCTGAAGTGACATGTACCAAATTGTGTCTCTTTCTATTGGAGAGATTTCATTGGGGACTGTGGCTACTAACACTGTCCACACGGCAACATCACCAACTTCCAGTTGAAATATCGATAACATTTTCAACCACTGTCTCCACAGAATTCTTACGGAGCACAATGAGGCCATTTGGCCCATCGTGTCTGCACCAGCTCACCAAATTGACATTCGAAATTCGTGTCATTCTCCAGCCTTTTTGTCGTATCCATTTTCGTAGCTCATTGCCTATCTTCAAAAAATCATCTAATTCCTTTTTGACTGCTTCGATGCAGCCGACCTCCACCACACTTCCCGGCTTTGAATTCCAGACCCGAACCACTGGCAGTGTGAGAAAGGTTTCTGTCGCATCATCTTCAACCCCACCACACACTCCATTCCTGAGCCCCAGTTAGAATACTCACTGTCTCCATCTCCTGGTGTCCCTGTCTAACTGCACTCAGTTACCCCCCTCACTGTCTCCATCTCCTGGTGTCCCTGTCTAACTGCACTCAGTTACCCCCCTCACTGTCTCCATCTCCTGGTGTCCCTGTCGAACTGCACTCAGTTACCCCCCTCACTGTCTCCATCTCCTGGTGTCCCTGTCTAACTGCACTCAGTTACCCCCTCACTGTCTCCATCTTCTGGTGTCCCTGTCTAACTGCACTCAGTTAGAATACTCACTGTCTCCATCTCCTGGTGTCCCTGTCTAACTGCACTCAGTTAGAATACTCACTGTCTCCATCTCCTGGTGTCCCTGTCTAACTGCACTCAGTTACCCCCCTCACTGTCTCCATCTCCTGGTGTCCCTGTCTAACTGCACTCAGTTACCCCCTCACTGTCTCCATCTTCTGGTGTCCCTGTCTAACTGCACTCAGTTAGAATACTCACTGTCTCCATCTCCTGGTGTCCCTGTCAAAATGCACTCAGTTAGAATACTCACTGTCTCCATCTCCTGGTGTCCCTGTCTAACTGCACTCAGTTACCCCCCTCACTGTCTCCATCTCCTGGTGTCTCTGTCTAACTGCAATCAGTTAGAATACTCACTGTCTCCATCTCCTGGTGTCTCTGTCGAACTCCCCTTAGTTAGAATACTCACTCTCTCCATCTCCTGGTGTCTCTGTCGAACTGCACTCAGTTGCAATACTCACTGTCTCCATCTCCTGGTGTCTCTGTCTAACTGCACTCAGTTACCCCCCTCACTGTCTCCATCTCCTGGTGTCCCTGTCTAACTGCACTCAGTTACAATACTCACTGTCTCCATCTCCTGGTGTCTCTGTCTAACTGCACTCAGTTAGAATACTCATTGAATGTCCCGTGCTGTACATTATTATTGTTAATGATCTTATTCTTAAAAACACTGTGGATTTACCCTGATTCCTGTTATTTTTCTCTCTCTGATCTCCAGTCTCCGTGGTAACGATCTCACCGATTCTTGTGCCGAGGACCTGGCCTCTGCTCTCAGGACAAACCGCTCACTGATAGATCTGAATCTGGGTGTCAATAAACTGGGAGATTCCGGAGTGAAACTGCTGTCTGTGGCTCTGAGGAATCCGGACTGTAAAATACAGGAACTGCAGTAAGTAGCAGACTGTGTGAGATTGTGTTTATAATAACTGAATATTCAACAATATAATTTCACCACTGGTATTTGTATAAAAAACACTGCCCATTACTATTGGCGTCAGTTATGAATAAGGAAAACTGCTTTTCCTCTGACTCCTGTTGCTTCTCTCTCTGATCTCTGAGCAATGGGATGTCAGTCCCACAGATCCTCATGTTGAGGGAGTGGGGGAATAATGTTATGGTTCACCCTCTGAGGTCCAGTCATTGGCAACTGCAAACTGTATTGAATTTCTACCTTCGGGTGTGCTGACTCTCAGAATCCCCAACCTGATCCAATCACATGACTTCATATTATAAGATCCGACAGCTTTGACAAATCAACAGAAAAGGCAATGAGGGACAATTCGCCTGGGTGCAAAGGTCACCAGTCACAAATCTGATAGGTTTGTGGTCACAGCACAGCTGAAGTAACGTATATAGTTTTGGTCACCTTATGAACGTATTATAAACATTTGAGAAAATGTTGGCTTGAGTCTTTCATGGCATACCAGGCTTATCTTTTGAAAAAATATAGAAATTATTCGTCCTATACTCACTGCAATTGGGACGAACCACGGCTGATCATGGTCGGCAGGGTGGTAGAGCTGTTAGCACTGCTGATTCAGAGCGCCAGAGACCCGTGTCAATTCCGGCCTTGGGTGACAGATTGTGTGGAGTTTGCATGTACTCTCCGTGTCTGCGCAGGTTTCCTTCAGTTACTCCAGTTTCCTCCCACATGCCAAAGATGTGCACGCTAGTTTGAGCGGCGATGGTAAATTGACACTTAATGTCAGGGGGATTTGCAGAGTTAATATGTAGGGATACTGTTATAGGGCCTGGGCGGGATTGTTGTTAGTGAAGGATTGATGGGCCGAATGGCCCACAGCTTGTCTGGACTTGCAGAATCCCACTGGCTGTCCTGTCTGGAGACAATACACATCTCTTTAACCTGTGCTTAATGCTCCCTCCACTCACACTGTTTGTACCTTTAAGACTTGATTATCTGTAAAGACTACATTCCAGTCATTATTCTGTAAATTGAGTTTGTGTCTCTGTATGCCCTGTTTGTGAGCATTTCTACACTCCACCTGACGAAGGGGCAGCGCTCCGAAAGCTAGTGGCATTTGCTACCAAATAAACCTGTTGGACTTTAACCTGGTGTTGTTAAACTTCTGACTGTTCCTAACCCAGAGCTCCATGTGACCAATGATGAACACACAAGCTCCAAGTTATGGACTCAGAAGCAGAGTCTCTCCTGTGCCCATCCATTCACTCACTCACTCTCTCTGGATCCACAGCCCATCTCCCCATCAGCCATTGCCCACCCAGCTCTCCCAGCTCCAGCACTGCATCTTCCATTGGCATAAGGATGACACAATCCAGACACTGTCACTCTTGGCTCCTTCTCTGACGCTGAGTGCCCTCTTCTACAAGCACATAAATTTCCATTGTTACTCACCCATCAAAGACACACACAAGCCTATGGTGCTGCCAGACTGCCCATCATGGGACCACCAGGATGGTCACTCAGTGTCGGCAGTGCAGCAGCCATCTCTGACTGACCGGAACCCTTCACAGAGAGGCTGACATGTTCCTGAAGATTGATGCTGCTGTCTGGACATTGCCAGTATCTGGGCGGAGATGTTCTTTCCACAATTTCTCTTTCATCCTTATTCACATATCAGCCTGTAAGTTTAACGCTCACCTTGTCAGAACATATCAGGTTATTGATCCTTTGCCTCACTGCAGCCACGTGCTGCCTGCTCTGGCCCTCGGCAGTTTCTATCCAGACTTGCTTGGGTTGATGTGACAGGTCTCCTCCTCCACTCCTGAGGGAACAGAGCCTCCCTCCAAACCGATATATCCTTGAGAATTTCCAGGGAAGTGTCAGCGAATTGGGTTTAATCTGCCTTCTGCCATTTCAGCTCTTTGTTCATTAACCAGGGCTCCCTCACTGCTCCCTTCAGAGCCTTTAAAAGTGCTGCTGGCTGCCTTTAAATCTGGTGCCAGCTCTGCCTGAATGGGGCCTTCCCCTGCAGACAGCGGTTAAGCTCTGGAATGCACAGGTTTTGGGGGGGAAGGTAGGGGGATGACACTTAGTGAGTTGCTCATTCGGAGAGTCAGTGCAGACACAATGGGCCGAATGGCCGCCTCCTGCTCTGTAACAATTCTGTGATTCTGCCTGTGCTGCCTGAGTGCACGGATTTCCCGAACCTGTCAGATATTAATGTGCCTGTTTGGTTATATGTGGAGTTGGTTAGTTCATTTGGTTTGGTGTTTAGAGTGTGATGTAGAATGATGCTAAATCTGAGGGTTTGGTCCTCTTACCGGCTGTGGGGTTCATGGAATCCCATCTCCTCCCATTGCCGCACGTTTATTAAATTGTATCCCTGAAGCTACATGTAACAAATTGTCTCTCTCTCTATTGGAGAGAAACACAAGAACAAAGAAAATTACAGCACAGGAACAGGCCCTTCGGCCCTCCAAGACTGCACCCACCATGCTACCTGACTTAACTAATACCCCCTACCCTTCCGGGGACCATATCCCTCTATTCCCATCCTATTCATGTACTTGTCAAGACGCCCCTTAAACGTCACCACCATATCTGCTTCTACTACCTCCCCCAGCAACGAGTTCCAGGCGCCCACTACTCTGTGTAAAAAATCTGCCTCGTACATCTCCTTTAAACCTTGCCCCTCGCACCTTAAACCTGTGCCCCCCTAGCAATTGACTCTTCTGCCCTGTGAAAAAGCTTCCGACTATCCACTCTGTCCATGCCTCTCATAATCTTGTCGACCTATATCAGGTCTCCCCTCAACCTCCGTCGCTCCAGTGAGAACAAACCAAGTTTCTCCAACCTCTCCTCATAGCTAATGCCCTCCATACCAGGCAACATCCTGGTCAATCTTTTCTGTACCCTCTCCAAAGCCTCCACATCCTTCTGGTAGAGTGGCGACCAGAATTGAACACTATATTCTAAGTGCGGCCGAACGAAGGTTCTATAAAGCTGCAACATGACTTGCCAATTTTTAAACTCAATGCCCCGGCCGATGAAGGCAAGCGTGCCGTATGCTTTCTTGACTACCTTCTCCACCTGCATTGCCACTTTCAGTGATCTGTGGACCTGTACACCCAGATCCCTCTGCCTATCAGTATTAACATTTTATTGAGGACTATGGCGACTAACACTGTCCACACGGCAACATCACCAACTTCCAGCTGAAATATCGATACATTTCCAACCATTATTTTTGCAGAATTCTTACGGTGCACAATGAGGCCATTTGGCCCATCGTGTCTGTACCAGCTCACCAAATTAGCATTAGGAATTTGAGTCATTCTCCAGCGTTTTTCTCGTATCCCCGCTCATTCTTTATATTCAAAAAATCATCTAATTCCTTTTTGACTGCTTCGATGCAGCCGACCTCCACCACACTTCCTGGCTATGAATTCCAGACCCGAACCACTGGCAGTGTGAGAAAGGTTTCTGTCGCATCATCTTCAACCCCACCACACACTCCATTCCTGAGCCACTGACCATCCCATGTCCCTCCCTGTGACTCAGGGTAAACATGATGTGGAGATGCCGGCGTTGGACTGGGGTAAGCACAGTAAGAAGTCTCACAACACCAGGTTAAAGTCCAACAGGTTTATTTGGTAGCAAATACCATAAGCTTTCGGAGCAATGCTCCTTCGTCAGATGGAGTGGTCTCTGTTCTCAAACAGGGCACAGACACAGAAATCAAATTACAGAATACTGATTAGAATGCAAATCTCTACAGCCAGCCAGGTCTTAAATGCACAGACAACTGCCGTCAACTGCCAGTTTCCAGATGCAATTTTACATCTCATCCGCTTCATCCTGGATCACAATATCTTCACCTTCAACAACCAGTTCTTCATCCAGACACACGGAACAGCCATGGGGACCAAATTCGCACCTCAATATGCCAACATCTTCATGCACAGGTTCGAACAAGACTTCTTCACCGCACAGGACCTTCAACCGATGCTATACACTAGATACATCGATGACATTTTCTTCCTTTGGAGTCATGGTGAACAATCACTGAAACAACTCTATGATGACATCAACAAGTTCCATCCCACCATCAGACTCACCATGGACTACTCTCCGGAATCGGTTGCATTCTTGGACACACGCATCTCCATTAAGGACGGTCACCTCAGCACCTCACTGTACCGCAAGCCCACGGATAACCTCATGATGCTCCACTTCTCCAGCTTCCACCCTAAACACGTAAAAGAAGCCATCCCCTACGGACAAGCCCTCCGAATACACAGGATCTGCTCGGATGAGGAGGATCGCAACAGACACCTCCAGACGCTGAAAGATGCCCTCATAAGAACAGGATATGGCGCTCGACTCATCGATCAACAGTTCCGACGTGCCACAGCGAAAAACCGCACCGACCTCCTCAGAAGACAAAGACGGGACACGGTGGACAGAGTACCCTTCGTTGTCCAGTACTTCCCCGGAGCGGAGAAGCTACGGCATCTCCTCCGGAGCCTTCAACATGTCATTGATGAAGACGAACATCTCGCCAAGGCCATCCCCACACCCCCACTTCTTGCCTTCAAACAACCACGCAACCTCAAACAGACCATTGTCCGCAGCAAACTACCCAGCCTTCAGGAGAACAGTGACCACGACACCACACAACCGTGCCACAGCAACCTCTGCAAGACGTGCCGGATCATCAACACGGATGCCATCATCTCACGTGAGAACACCATCTACCAGGTACATGGTACCTACTCTTGCAACTCGGCCAACGTTGTCTACCTGATACGCTGCAAGAAAGGATGTCCCGAGGCATGGTACATTGGGGAAACCATGCAGACGCTACGACAACGGATGAATGAACACCGCTCGACAATCACCAGACAAGACTGTTCTCTTCCTGTGGGGGAGCACTTCAGCAGTCACGGGCATTCAGCCTTGGATCTTCAGGGAAGCGTTCTCCAAGGCGGCCTTCACGACACACGACAGCGCAGAGTCACTGAGCAGAAACTGATAGCCAAGTTTCGCACACATGAGGACGGTCTAAACCGGGATGTTGGATTTATGTCACATTATCAGTAACCCCCGCAGCTTGACTCCTGGACTTGCACAATTTCACAAGCTGTACTGTCTGGAGACAATACACATCTCTTTAACCTGTGTTGAATGCTCCCTCCACCCACATTGTCTGTGCATTTAAGACCTGGCTGGCTGTAGAGATTTGCATTCTAATCAGTATTCTGTAATTTGATTTCTGTGTCTGTGCCCTGTTTGAGAACAGAGACCACTCCATCTGACGAAGGAGCATTGCTCCGAAAGCTTATGGTATTTGCTACCAAATAAACCTGTTGGACTTTAACCTGGTGTTGTGAGACTTCTTACTGTACTCAGGGTAAAGACATGGGAATCCTGTGCTCTTCCCTTTCCCCATCATCCTTTTTGTCATTTAATCAGTCCGGCACTTCCATTTTGTTCTTTCCTTGTCACCCGCCCATCCCCAGCTCCCTGTCACTTAAAACTATTTAATTCACCGCTATTTCCAATTTCTAAGTTTCGCGAATTGAACTGAAACTAAATCTGTTTCTATCTTCACAGATATTGCCTGACCTGATGAGAGTCTCCAACATATTTATTCATATTTCAGATTTACAGCATCAATATAATTTTGCCTTCTGTATGAACTGAAGTTGTGTTTCTTGAATGTCCCGCGCTGTACATTATTATTGTTAATCATCTTATTCTTAAAAACACTGTGGATTTACCCTGATTCCTGTTATTTTTCTCTCTGATCTCCAGTCTCCGTGGTAACGATCTCACAGATTCTTGTGCCGAGGACCTGGCCTCTGCTCTCAGTACAAACCGCTCACTGATAGATCTGAATCTGGGTGACAATAAACTGGGAGATTCAGGAGTGAAACTGCTGTCTGTGGCTCTGAGGAATCCGGAATGTAAAATACAGAAACTGCAGTAAGTAGCAGACTGTGTGAGATTGTGTTTATAATAACTGAATATTCAACAATATAATTTCACCACTGGTATTTGTATAAAAAACATTGCCCGTTACTATTGGCGTCAGTTATGAATAAGGAAAACTGCTTTTCCTCTGACTCCTGTTGCTTCTCTCTCTGATCCCTGAGCAATGGGATGTCAGTCGAACAGTACAGCACAGAACAGGCCCTTCGGCCCACGATGTTGTGCCGAGCTTTATCTGAAATCAAGATCAAGCTATCCCACTTCCTATCATCCTGGTGTGCTCCATGTGCCTATCCAATAACCGCTTAAATGTTCCTAAATTGTCTGACTCCACTATCACTGCAGGCAGTCCATTCCACACCCCAACCACTCTCTGCGTAAAGAACCTACCTCTGATATCCTTCCTGTATCTCCCACCACGAACCCTATAGTTATGCCCCCTTGTAATAGCTCCATCCACCCGAGGAAATAGTCTTTGAACGTTCACTCTATCTATCCCCTTCATCATTTTATAAACCTCTATTAAGTCTCCCCTCAGCCTCCTCCGCTCCAGAGAGAACAGCCCTAGCTCCCTCAACCTTTCCTCATAAGACCTACCCTCCAAACCAGGCAGCATCCTGGTAAATCTCCCCTGCACTCTTTCCAGCGCTTCCACATCCTTCTCATAGTGAGGTGACCAGAACTGCACACAATATTCCAAATGCGGTCTCACCAAGGTCCTGTACAGTTGCAGCATAACCCCACGGCTCTTAAACTCCAACCCCCTGTTAATAAAAGCTAACACACTATAGGCCTTCTTCACAGCTCTATCCCTTGAGTGGCAACCTTTAGAGATCTGTGGATATGGACCCCAAGATCTCTCTGTTCCTCCACAGTCTTCAGAACCCTACCTTTGACCCTGTAATCCACATTTAAATTAGTCCTACCAAAATGAATCACCTCACATTTATCAGGGTTAAACTCCATTTGCCATTTTTCAGCCCAGCTTTGCATCCTATCTATGTCTCTTTGCAGCCTACAACAGCCCTCCACCTCATCCACTACTCCACCAATCTTGGTGTCATCAGCAAATTTACTGATCCACCCTTCAGCCCCCTCCTCTAAGTCATTAATAAAAATCACAAAGAGCAGAGGACCAAGCACTGATCCCTGCGGCACTCCGCTAGCAACCTGCCTCCAATCCGAAAATTTTCCATCCACCACCACCCTCTGTCTTCGATCAGACAGCCAGTTACCTATCCAATCGGCCAACTTTCCCTCTATCCCACACCTCCTCACTTTCATCTTAAGCCGACCATGGGGGACCTTATCAAACGCCTTACTAAAATCCATGTATATGACATCAACTGCCCTACCTTCATCAACACATAAGAACATAAGAAATAGGAGCAGGAGTAGGCCATCTGGCCCTTCGAGCCTGCCCCGCCATTCAACAAGATCATGGCTGATCTGAAGCGAATCAGTTCCACTTACCCGCCTGCTCCCCATATCCCCTAATTCCCTTATCGATCAGAA
The DNA here is from genome assembly GCF_964213995.1 of Mustelus asterias. NCBI lineage: Eukaryota > Metazoa > Chordata > Chondrichthyes > Carcharhiniformes > Triakidae > Mustelus > Mustelus asterias. The sequence goes on from NW_027590651.1 coordinate 138,105, forward strand.
AACTATCTACCCGTGATTTAAACATATTCAACGAGGAAGCCTCCACCACTTCAATGGGCAGAGAATTCCAGAGATTCACTACCCTCTGAGAGAAGAAGTTCCCCCTCAACTCTGTTCTGAACCGGCCCCCCCTTATTTTGAGGCTGTGCCCTCTAGTTCTGGTTTCCCTTCTAAGTGGAAAGAATCTCTCCACCTCTACCCTATCCAGCCCCTTCATTGTCTTATATGTCTCTATAAAATCACCCCTCATCCTTCTAAACTCCAACGAGTACAGACCCAATCTGTTTAATCTCTCCTCATAAGCCACACCCCTCATCTCCGGTATCAACCTGGTGAACCTTCTCTGCACTCCCTCCAAGGCCAATATATCCTTTCGCAAATAAGGGGACCAAAACTGCACACAGTACTCCAGTTGCGGCCTCACCAGTGCCTTGTACAGTTGCAGCAAGACCTCCCTGCTTTTATATTCTATCCCCCTCGCGATAAAGGTAACACACTTAGTTACCTCCTCAAAAAATTCTATCGAATTTGTGAGGCACGACTTGCCCTTCACGAATCCGTGCTGACTATCCCGGATTAATCCGCATCTTTCCAAATGGTCGTAAATCCCATCTCTAAGGACCTTTTCCATCAATTTACCAACGACCGAAGTAAGACTAACCGGTCTATAATTACCAGGGTCATTTCTATTCCCTTTCTTAAACAGAGGAACAACATTCGCCACTCTCCAGTCCTCCGGCACCATCCCCGTGGACAGTGAGGACCCAAAGATCAAAGCCAAAGGCTCTGCAATCTCATCCCTTGCCTCCCAAAGAATCCTAGGATACATTTCATCAGGCCCAGGGGACTTATCGACCTTAGTTTAAACCCCCCTGAAGAGCCGTAACAAATTTCCCTCCCTCAGTCCCACAACTTCTTATGTTGAGGGAGTGGGGGAATAATGTTATGGTTCACCCTCTGAGGTCCTCTCCTCCTCCTCAGATGTGCACAGCTCTCCGCGGACGCAACATCCATTGATTAGTGTAACGGGGGAGAGTGAGTGGATGACAGTAAATGGAGGACAGAACATGGTGGTGGAGTCTCGCTATTAGTAACAGATGTTAGTACAGCAGCGAGAGCTGAACTTAGTTCCAATGATCAAGATGCAGAATCAGTTTGGGTAGAGATAAGAATTAACAAAGTTAAAAGATCACTTGTGGGAATCATTTATAGGCCCCGAACAATGTTCAGAATCTCCGACACAGGACACAGGAATATTAATGGGGTCTTGTAAAAACATTCTGCAATAATCACGGGTGATTTTAACATTCATGTACAAAGAAGAACAAAGAGCCATGCAGCACAGTGACAGGCCCTTCGACCCACCAAGCCTGCGGCGACTCCTCATTCTTATTCAGACCCAGTACTTATTGCTCATACGCAGCTTCTATTCCTCTATTCATCTCCCGTTCATGTTTCTATCAAGATAAACCTTGAACATTGGGAACGTGCCTGCTTCCGTCAACTTCACTGGCTGTGCATTCGAGGCACCCACCACCCCCTGTGAAAACTTGACCCGCACGTCTCCTCTAAACTTTCCCCCTCTTGCCTTCAAACTGTCCCGTCTTGTAGTTGACCTTTCTACCCTGGGGAAAAGACTCCAACTATCAACCGTATATCTGCCTCTATCAGGTCGCCCCTCAGCCTCCGTCTTTCCAGGGAAAACAATCCGAGTTTATTCAACTTCTCTTCATACCTTAACCAGACCGGGCAACATCCTTGTAAACCTTCTTTACACCTTCTCCAAAGCAGCCACATTCTTCTGGTTGTCTGGCGATCAGCACTGCATGCAATATTCCATGTTGGGCCTAACTAAAGTTTCATACAGCTGTAACATAACTTGCCAACTTTTATACCTGATGCCCTGGCCAATGAAGCAAGCATGCTGCATGCCTTGTTGACCAAGTTATCCACCTGTGTTACCACTTTCAGGGATCAGTGGACAAGTACGCACAGATCCATCTGTATGTCAATGCTCCTGTTATTGTTTTCAGACAGGGAAGGCTGGGGGACGACCATGTGGAGTTGTATCAAATTATAGAAATAAACCTTTCCCCTTTGTTTTAGGAGACAATAACCAGGGGCATAGCTTTAAGGCATTGGGGAGGAGTTTCAGAGGAGAATTGAAGATGGCACAGTGGTTAGCACTGCTGCCTCACAACGTCAGGGACCTTTGTTTAATTCTGGCCTCGGGTGACTGCCTGTGTGGAGCTTGCATGTTCCCCCCATGTGTGCGTGTTTCCGTCAGGTACTCTGGTTTCCTACCACAGTCCAAAGATGTGTAGGTTAGGTGGATCGACCATGCTAAATTATCATTTCATGTCCTAAGATGTGTAGTTTCAGTGGATTTGCCATGATAAATGTCCAGTGATAAGCAGTTGTGTGGGCCTGGCTTTTTCGGAGAGTCAGTGCAGAGTCGATGAGGCGATTGGGCACCTTCTGCACAGTGGGGATTCTATGGTTCTGTGGAAAAGTATTTTCACCCAGAGGGTGGTGGGAATCTGGATCTCACTGTCTGAAAGGGTGGTGGAGTCAGGAACACTCAGAACATTTAAGAAGCATTCAGACAAGCGCTTGAAATGCCGCAGCAGACAAGGCTATGGAGCAAGTGCTGGAAATGGATTAGAATAGATTGGTGCTTGATGGCTGACACAGACACGATGGGCCGAAGGGCCTCTTTCTGTGCTGAAAAACTCTATAAAGGCCCAGGGGTAGGAAGTTATGAACCAGAACCTGAATTGTCACTGATTCCTGTGATTTCTCTCTCTCTGATCCCAATGCAGTGGAATGTCAATCACATTGATTTCTGTGCCCTGGGTGTAGGGGAACAATGTGACGGTGACTGAGGACCCGTTCACATGCTTACAGGGGGACACACGTCACCCAGTCACACAGCCCTTGATTTGTGAGGAAGAGTAAAGAGTGAATGGAGGCAATTGTTAAGACGCAGACCAGAAACTCCAAGGTGTTTTGTGAAGTTCTCAGGAGAGGCTAATAGATTGGGACTTTTTTCCTTGGAGCGGAGGAGGCTGAGGGGTGACCTTATAGAGGTCTATAAAATAATGAGGGGCACAGATCAGCTAGTTAGTCAATATCTTTTCCCAAAGGTAGGGGAGTCTAAAACTCCTATCAACTGAAGTTGTGTTTCTTGAATGTCCCGCGCTGTACATTATTATTGTTAATGATCTTATTCTTAAAAACACTGTGGATTTACCCTGATTCCTGTTATTTTTCTCTCTCTGATCTCCAGTCTCCGTGGTAACAATCTCACCGATTCTTGTGCCGAGGACCTGGCCTCTGCTCTCGGTACAAACCGCTCACTGATAGATCTGAATCTGGGTGGCAATAAACTGGGAGATTCAGGAGTGAAACTGCTGTCTGTGGCTCTGAGGAATCCGGAATGTAAAATACAGACACTGCAGTAAGTAGCAGACTGTGTGAGATTGTGTTTATAATAACTGAATATTCAACAATATAATTTCACCACTGGTATTTGTATAAAAAACACTGCCCATTACTATTGGCGTCAGTTATGAATAAGGAAAACTGCTTTTCCTCTGCCAGCCGTTAATTGTCCGCCTCTGACAATATCACCTTCATAACTCTGCCTATCCTGCCCACACGGACACACCACCCATTTCCAATCCCCATGCTGGGACTTCAGAGCTTCTGGTAAAATCACAGCCATTATCTTCAACCTCACCACAAACTGCATTCCCAAACCACTGACCATCCCATGTCCCTCCCGAGCCACTCCGAGTAAGGACATGGAGATCCTGTGATTGTGGTCCTGTCCCATCATCACTTTTATCATTTAATCACTCCTGTAATTCCAGTTTGTCCTTTCTTTGTTTCTTCCCCAGCCACCCACCGCTGTCACTTCAAACCTGTCAATTCACTGCCCGTTCCCAGTTCCAATGGAAGCTCAAACTTTACCCCTGTTTCTCTCTTCACATGTATTTAGCTAACCTGCTGAGCATTTCCAGTTTATTTATATTTCATTTTCAGCATTGAGTATTTCCTCATTCTACAGAAATGCAGGTTGTGTTTTTGGAATGTCTGATACAATACATTATTATTGTTATTAACAGTATTATTTAAAACACTGGGGATTGAGCCTGATTCCTGTTATTCCTCTCTCTGGTCTCCAGTCTGTATAATAACGCTCTCACAGATTCTTGTGCCGAGGATCTCGCCTCCGCTCTCAGTACAAAACAGTCACTGAGGAATCTGTACCTGGAATCAAACTCCTTCACAGATCAATCTGTCCCTGCTCTCCGCCGCCTCATACTGACCTGCAGGAGTCTGGAGGAGATCAGGTGAGTGTTTGTGTGAATTTTTAGTGTAACAGTTAAAATATAAATGGATTTAAAATATAAATGGGCCTGAATCTTCCAAGCAGCAACAATGGTAAGCAGATTGCCGGTATGTTTAAAAATTCTCCCAACCTGAAACTGCTGCATATTTCTCCCAGGATCTTCGGCACTGTGACCCTGGGAGCTCCATCAGAGCAGACAAGAGTCGGGGAAGAGAGAGCACACACCCTATTTACAGCACAGTGATCCCGGGGAGCTCCATCACTGCAGACAAGAGTCGGGGAAGAGAGAGCACACACCCTATTTACAGCACAGTGACCCCGGGGAGCTCCACCAGAGTAGAGTCGGGGAAGAGAGAGCACACACCCTATTTACAGCACAGTGACCCCGGGGAGCTCCATCAGAGCAGACAAGAGTCGGGGAAGAGAGAGCACGCACCCTATTTACAGCACAGTGACCCCGGCGATCTCCATCAGAGCAGAGTCGAGTCGTGGTAGAGCAAGCACACCTTATTTACAGCACAGTGACCCCGGGGAGCTCCATAAGTGTTAGTTGATTGTGGGAGTGAATGGGTTGGTGTGTCGCTGGATGAATGGTTAGTCAGGGAGCTGGGGAGAGGTTCAAGGATTAGTTCTGGGTGTCGGTAGGGTGGTCGAGTTGTATTGTGTTGGGTTGGAGGGTTAATCAGCAGTTTGGATGGTGGCTGGGAGTTGGTAATGTTGTTGGGTGTCCAGTTAGATTTGGTCGGGGGTTGGGATTGGTTAATAGCTTTGGAGAGTAGTGGGTTGGGGTTGCTTCTTGAGTAATCAGTTTAAGTCAGAGATATAGTCAAGAATGTATTCATGAGGCGACTGCATACAGCACTTGGGGCGAACAGGATCAAAGGTTATGGGGAGAAAGCAGGATTAGGCTTTTGAGTTGGACGATCAGCCATGATTGTGATGGATGGTGGAGTCGGCTTAAAGGGCCAAATGGCCGCCTCCTGCTCCTATCTTCCATGTTTCTATGTCAGGTCAGGAGAGGTTGGGACGGATGAGGCCAAGTTGGGAGGTTTAGTCAGATTTGTTCAAGGGATAGTGGGAGGTAGTCGGGCTGGAGGGGAGGGAGAGATGATTTACGGGAGTGACAGCCTGTCAGGGGGAGATACCAGCAGCAGCCAGGCCTGTGACACCACAGCTGGTTCTGCTGTGGGACAGGGTCGGGCAAAGAGCAAGCGAGCAGTAGTAATAGGGGACTCGCTAGTTAGAGGCACAGACAGGCGTTTCTGTGGCTGCAATCGAGACTCCAGGATGGTGTGTTGCCTCCCTGGTGCCAGGGTCAAGGACGTCTCTGAGCGATTGCAGGACATTCTGAAGGGGGAGGGTGAGCAGCCAGAGGTCGTTGTACATATTGGTACCAACGACATAGGTAGGAAAAGGGATGAGGTCCTGAAATGTGAATGCAGAGAGTTAGGCAGAAGGCTAACGTGTAGGACCTCGAAGGTAGTAATTTCAGGACTACTATCGGTACCACGTGCTAGTGAGAGTAGGAATAGGAGGATTAGGCAGATGAATGCTTGGCTTGAGAGCTGGTGCAGGGGGCAGGGATTTAGATTTTTGGATCATTGGGATCTTTTCTGGGGAAGGGCTGATCTGTTCAAGAGGGATGGGTTACATTTGAACTGGAGGGGGACTAACATCCTGGCGGGAGATTTGCTCGAGCAGCTCGGGAGCGTTTAAACTAGTTTGGCAGGGGGGTGGGATCCAAAGCAGGAGGGAGACAAAACAGAAGTTTGAGGACAGCACGGAAGTTAAAGAGAGCACATTAATTAGTAAAGGCAGTGTCAGTAATCCTAGTACCAGACAGATCAGACAGAAGCAAGACAGAGCGCAAGGAAAGTCCAGATTAAACTGCATTTATTCCAAGGCAAGAGGCCTGACGGGCAAGGCAGATGAACTCAGGGCATTGATGGGTACATGGGACTGGGATATTAGAGCAATTACTGAAACATGGCTAAGGGAGGGACAGGACTGGCAGCTCAATGTTCCAGGGTACAGATGCTATCGGAAAGATAGAACAGGAGGTAAGAGGAGGGGGAGTTGCACTTTTGATTAGGGAAAACATCACGGCCGTACTGAGAGGGGATATATCCGAGGGTTCGGCCACTGAGTCTATATGGGTAGAACTGAGAAATAAGAAGGGGGAAATCACTTTGATAGGGTTGTACTATAGGCCCCCAAATAGTCAGCGGGAAATTGAGGAGCAAATATGTAAGGAGATTACAGATAGCTCCAAGAAAAATAGGGCGGTAATAGTCGGAGATTTTAATTTTCCCAACATTGACTGGGACAGCCATAGTATTAGAGGGTTGGATGGAGAGAAATTTGTTGAGTGTATTCAGTAGGAATTTCTCATTCAGTATGTGGATGGCCCGACTAGAGAGGGGGCAAAACTTGACCTCCTCTTGGGAAATAAGGAAGGGCAGGTGACAGGAGTGTTAGTGAGGGATCACTTTGGGACCAGTGACCATAATTCTATTAGTTTTAAGATAGCTATGGAGAATGATAGGTCTGTCCCAAAAGTTAATATTCTAAACTGGGACAAGGGCAATTTTGATGGTATCAGGCAGGAACTTTCAAAAGTTAATTGGGGGAGTCTGTGGGAAGGAAGAGGGATGTCTGGGAAGTGGGAGGCTTTCAAAAGTGTGTTAACCAGGGTTCAGGGTGAACACATTCCTCTGAGAGTGAAGGGCAAGGCTGGCAGAAGTCGGGAACCCTGGATGACTCGGGATATTGAGGCCCTGGTCAAGAAGAATAAAGAGCCACATGACGTGCATAGGCAGCTGGGATCAAGTGAATCTCTTGAAGAGTATAGGGGGTGTAGGAGTAGAGTTCAGAGAGAAATCAGGAGGGCAAAAAGGGGACATGAGATTGTTTTGGCAGATAAGGCAAAGGAGAATCCAAAGAGCTTCTACAAATACATAAAGGACAAAAGAGTAACAAGGGAGAGAGCAGGGCCTCTTTAGGATCAACAAGGCAATCTATGTGTGGATCCACAAGAGATGGGTGAGATCCTAAATGAATATTTCTCATCAGTATTTACTGTTGAGAAAAGCATGGATGTTACAGGAACTTGGGGAAATAAATATTGATGTCTTGAGGAGTGTACATATTACAGAGGAGGAGGTGCTGGAAGTTTCAAAGCGCACCAAAGTCGATAAATCTGTGGGACCTGATGAGATATATCCCAGGACGTTGTGGGAGGCTAGGGAGGAAATTGCAGGTCCCCTAGCTGAGATATTTAAATCATCGATAGTCACGGGTGAGGTGCCTGAAGATTGGAGAGTGGCAAATGTTGTGCCTTTGTTTAAAAAGGGCTGCAGGGAAAAGCCTGGGAACTACAGGCCAGTGAGCCTCACATCTGTGGTGAGTAAATTGTTGGAAGGTATTTTGAGAGACAGAATCTCCAGGCATTTAGAGGTGCAAGAACGGATTCGGGAAGGTCAGCATGGCTTTGTGAGTGGAAAATCATGTTCACAAATTTGATTGAGTTTTTTGAAGGGGTAACCAAGAAGGTCGATGAGGGCAGTGCAGTTGATGTGTCCATGGACACTGATTAGATGCTCTGACTGTGACTGTTAATGTATGACATGAGAGGGGAGAGATACAAAATGGTGCACTTGGAATACTGTGTGCGCAATTCTGGTCACCCTATTATAGAAAGGATATTATTAAACTAGAAAGAGTGCAGAAAAGATTTACTAGGATGCTATTGTGACTTGATGGGTTGAGTTACAAGGAGAGGCTAATAGACTGTGACTTTTTTCCTTGGATCATAGGAGGCTGAGGGGTGACCTTTTGAGGTCTATAAAATAATGAGGGGCTTAGATCAGCTAGTTGGTTGATATCTTTTCCCAAAGGTAGGGGAGTCTAAAACTAGAGGGCAAAGGTTTAAGTTGAGAGGGGAGAGATACAAAAGTGTCCAGAGGGGCAATTCTTTCACACACAGGGTGGTGAGTGTCTGGAACAAGCTGCCAGAGGTAGTAGTAGAGGCGGGTACAATTTTATCTTTCAAAAAGCATTTAGCTAGTTAACAAACAAAGAACAAAGAACAATACAGCACAGGAACAGGCCCTTCGGCCCTCCAAGCCCGCGCCGCTCCCCGGTCCAGGATTGAATCCTGAATCCAGGATCCCCGCCCAATTTTCCAGCCTATCTACATACCAATATCCTATCCACCGAGCTGTCCCTCACAGCTACGATGCTTTGTTCATCACAACCTATTAACTCACCCCCACCCCCCCATTCCAGACCATGTGATCTCCAGGGAGAGGCGAAAACCCAGAGTGAAAACCCCAGGGCCAATATGGGGAAAAGAAAAATCTGGGAAATTCCTCTCCGACCCCCTGTGGCGATCGAAACGGGTCCAGGAGATCACACTGGCCCTGATCAGAAAATGCTTCCCAACCCTATTCATTTCCACTTCTGCTTTACGAACACCATCTGAATTCCCTGCCCCCGAGACAGGTTCCCAACTATCCGCAGTCTCGCTCTGTACTGGCACCAGCAAGATGATCATAGAATGAAGCCTTGAAACGAGAAACAAAGAACAATTAGCCCGCGCCGCTCCCTGGTCCAAACTAGACCACTCTTTTGTATCCCTCCATTCCCACTCCGTTCATATAGCTGTCTAGTTACATGGGTACGATGGGTACAGAGGGATATGGGCCAAATGCGGGTAATTGGGATTAGTTTCAGGGTTTTTTAAAAAAAGGGTGGCATGGACAAGTTGGGCCAAAGGGCCTGTTTCCATGCTGTAAACCTCTGTGACTCTATGAGTGGGTCTAGTCGGATTGTGGGAGGTGGAGTATGGGGATCAGTGGGAAGTGATTGGGGGACTCGCTTGTGCTATTCAGGTATTAGCCCAGGTGGTGAGCTGTCTAACATTACCTGAGTAACTATCCAGGTAAACTTTGTGGATCTGTCCCAAGTATCTGACTCTAACTGCAGCAGGGGAGTTCCCCAATAGTAGTTAATACCTCTGGGACAATTCCCAGGTAGATCAGTGCGTCAGGATATCCACAGGGTCCCGATACTCATCTTCGGATGTGTGTCTGGTCTCTGGCGATCCAGAGACCAGAAGATTTATCCCATTAACTCCAGTCTCCTGTTATTTACTCTGTTGTTCAATCTGTTTATTTCCTGTTTCATCTTTAATCTGTTTCAGGCTGCAGGGGAATCAGTTCAGTCCAAATGGGAAGACACAGCTGGAGTCGCTGCGGGGATCCAGACGGGGACTGACAGTGATAGTGTGAACATTTCAATCTATAAACATTGCTGCTCCACCGGTTACAGTGAAATCCTGAATTGTGAAGATCTTCGACAGCTCCTTCCAAACCCTTCATTCCTGCCCCTCTCCCTCCCTATTCCATCAGCCCCTCCAGCCTGGCACTGATTTCCCTGCTTACCTGGTTTCCCAGCTGGAAAACTGTTGTAGTTTTAGTCTCCACATTGAAGGAAAGATTGCTGCAAACCATTGTTTAAGCAGCAATGTGTTGTCAAAGTGTTCTCAGCAACAGAGTCTTCAACCTCCTTTCAAAATGGAGCAGCAGAGATCATTCTCCAGAGAGAGAACAGTGTGTGTGTGATTCTGACAGTACCCAGCAGGGGGCAGATTGGTCAATCTTGTCAGAGTTTCCTCTCTGTCTCTGTGAATGAATTAAAGGCTCCACCAGCCTCTCCTCAAAACCTCTTTCACTATCTGGTGATTAAAGTGACACAATGCCACCATCTGCTGGTGGCTCACAGCTACTGCAGGCGCTGCTCTCTGTGAGCCTCAGACAAGTTCAGTAAGTCCCATGTCTGCATCTGGGAACCGGTTACTGCAGCGTGAATATTGAACAATATTGACAGGGATTGGAGTTTGCAGCAGGAACCCCGGCTGGTGAATTAACCCTTTTATCACCAGACACTGTACATGAACTCTGTTCCCTCATTCCCTATGGGAGATATTGTCTGGAGATTGTAGTTGGGGATGATCTCAGACTGTAATGTGTACATTTGGTGCAGTTATCAGACACTAATCCCATTCAGAATGGGAGTGGGTAAACTCTGCTGCACTCTGTAATTCCTGTTTCCAAGATAACACACCTGCACCTATCTCCAGACACACAGGCCCAAACTGACACCCACAAACTCTCAAACGCAGACAATTGTACACTCTTATCCACATACTGACACAGAGAGAAACACAGAATCTCTCTTAAATACTCGCAACGTGCAGCCATAAACCCACAGAAACGCACATCACAAACCACTATCAAGCAACAAACCCATGCATTGCAGCGGTTAATGAAATCGCAGCGCCCTGTAACCAAATAACATTTAAGTTGGACAACAAGTGATAACATTTCCTCTGAAACCGACATCCCTCGAACGAAAGCAACACAGGAACACTGGCGCAGCATTGCACAGGATCGGAGCCTCGGAAATGCAGTTTCCTCTTTCCTTGTTCCTTATATCTCACTGAGCAGATACAGAGCGAGAGCATAGAAAGGTAGAATTCACAATTTCACTCTGTTCCTGCACACTCACCTCAGCTTTATTTAATTTCTGAATGTATGATTTATTTTGGATTATCCCAGAGATCTCAGGACAGATGCATGATGTCAGATATTGCCATTATTTATCAAACTGTTTATTTTACCATGACAGATATTACCTGGTGTTTGTCGGATTGTTCCTTTTCATCCATCTACAGTTGCAGATGCTGGTGCTGAAAAGTGGGTAGATATTCTACACCATTAAAAGCATCACATTGGATCGGGGAAATTCTTCAAAGACTATGAATTAATCACTTTCAAATTAATATCATTTCTTCAGAACAATCTCCTCGCATCACCTATTATTTCAATTTAAATTAACTTTGTGTTGTCCGGTCTGGGCTAGTTTTAACTGAATACTGCTCAGTATGTGACATGATCTATGTTATTGAGTCTTGGAAGAGAAAGGGTTAATGTTGCTGCTCTGTAATTGTAATGAATATTCCTGATTTTATCATCTGTATAACTGTAGTTATTTACAATTAAATGCTTATTGGTTAATTAGTTAAATGCTAATTGTGAATCATTGGAATGCTGAAACTAATACATACACAAGCTAATAAAGAGCGGGGGCCTGGTGTAAATAATTGTGTAATAATAATAGTGTAAATAGTGTAAACGCTAACAGTGAGCGTGAAACTGAAAAGACCATAAGATACAGGAGCAGAATTCAGCTATTCTGCTCATCGAGTCTCCTCCACCATTTAATCACGGCTGATAAGTTTCCAAACCCATTCTCCCACCTTTCCCCCATAACATTTGATCCCCTGACCAATCAAGAACGTGACTATCTCTATCCTAAATACACTCAATGGGAGAGAGAGTGAGCAGAAAGAGTGAGGGGGAGAGTAGGTGAAGAGGGAGTGAGGTTGAGGGGAGATGGTGTGAGGGGAGAGCGCCATGGGAGATAGAATGAGGGAGAGAATAGGTGAAAAGTGAGGGAGAGAATGGGGGAGGGAGATTGTGAGGAGGGGTGGGAGAGTGACGGGAAGATAGCGCATGAGGGATAAGAGAATGAGGGGAGTGTGGGGGAGGCACGGGGAGGAGAATGAGGGGAAGGGTGAAGGGGAGAGATAGAGGGGCTGGAGTGAGGGGGGAGAGTGGAGGATGAAAGTGAGGAGGAGAGAGGGTGAAGAGAGTGAGGGGGAGAGAGTGTGAGGGGGAGAAAGGCACGGAGTGAGGGGGAGAGCAGGTGAAGAATGAGGGAGAGAGGAGGGAGGGACAGGGAGAGAGCAAGGGGAGAGAGTGAGGGGGAGAGTAAGTGAAGGGCGAGTGAGGGGAGAGCATGAGTGGGAGAGAGGCTGATGGGATGGAGAGTAAAGGGGAGTGTTCCAGGTGGGATAGTGTGATGGGAAAGACTGAGGGGGAAGAGAGTGGAGGGACTGAGGTGAGATAGTGTGATGAGGAAGACAGTGAGGGGGAAGGGAGAGAGTGAAGATGAGAGAGTGAGAAGGGAGGGCGAGAGGGGAAGTGTGGGGGGAGAGAGACTAAGGAAGGGATAGTAAAGGGGAGAGTGTGAGGCGGGAGACTGAGGGGGAAGAAATTGAGGGAGGGAGTGAGGGGAAGGGAGAACTTAAGTGAGGAACGTGACTGGGAGGGCATGAGGGGGACGAGACTGGGGGAGGGAGTGAGGAGGAGAGAGTGTGAGGGGAAGAGAATCAGTGGGAGAGAGAGAGTGGAAAAGTGAGGGATGGAGGGTGAGGGAGAGTGAGGGGGGGAGAGATCGAAGGTTCGAGAATGTGGGGAGCGAGAGAGAGGGCAAGAGTCGCGGGAGAAAATGAGGTGGAGGAGGAGGGAGGGGAAGAGAGAGGGAGAGAGAGTGCAGGAGAGGGGAGTGTGTGGGAGAGTGGACGAGGGAGAACGGTGTGGGTCTCATTATTCACTCACTTTCCTGCAGTCCTTCCCCGCTGCTCCCTCTATTTGCTTTTGTGTTGAATCTTGTAATAATGTTGAGGGAAATTCCAATGTGATTTGTTGTTTTAATGGTGGGGGGAGGGTGGAAGGGGCAGGGTCTGGGGATCACTGGTTCCCTTTTCCCCCTCACTCCTTCCAGGGGGGAACTGTTCTCTGTCCCCGAGGTTTAATGCAGCCTCTGGGACTAGGCCTCAATTCAAGGCCTAATCTCAGAGGGCCCTCAGAATGTCCTTTTGTATTTGCTTCATCCCCGAACAGCGTCTGTGCTGAAGTGGGAGAACTCGATGGTTAAAAACAAAATAATGCATTTAATTCAGGATGTGATTGTGGGTTTTCCTGCTCTCTCTCTCTCTCTGTCTCCCATCGTTCTCCTCTGATTGTGAGTTATTATGAGAGAGAGACAGAGAAATGGCAAATGGAGGGTAACAGTGAGAGAGAGGGGGAACGGGAGGGTAACAGAACAGTTTGCTTGTGGGATCTTGCTGTGTGTATTTTCCCTGCAGCCTATCCTGCTGGGAGACTGTGGTTCCGTTCCCCAAATTCAGTGTACTGACATCTGACTGTGATTGCTTCCATCTCCCACCACTGCCCCCAGCCTCATTACTCAATGTGAATGAGTGATCAACATGAACAGAGGTCACAGGGTGACATGATTTAAAATGGTCAGACATAAAATGTGCAGCAGCCACTTCAGGGTGGGATTGTGGATTTTCCTGCTCCCCCTCCCACTGTTCTCTTCTCATTCTGAGCTTTAAAACATGGTGCACAGCGTACATCATTATTTTAAACAGTCAGACAGCAACTTATCAGAGAGAGCACTTCATCCAGATTCACACTGAGATAGAGAAACAGAGCAGAGATCAGGACAGATTATCCAGAGCAGGAGAGGGAGGGGTGCAGAGATTGTGTATTGGATAGGTCTCGATCTGGGGGGAGAGTGAAAGCGACAGAGAGGGGGGCGGGGGTGATAGAAGCTTCATTGCTGAGATTGAATGTATTGATATCGAATGAGGGAGATTCTCAGTGTTGGTGCGGTTTGTAAAATGAGTCAGAAACACCGCTGGAGGTGGGGGTTAAATGCAGAGGGAGAGACACAGATCAGGGAAGGGATGGGGGAGTGGGGAGCCTCCCCTGTTTCTTTACAGCCCAACCTCTGGAGTAAAGCCCCCACCCACTCCCCCCACCAAAAATGAACAAGAACAATACAGCACAGGAACAGGCCCTTCGGCCCTCCAAGCCCGTGCCGCTCCCTGGTCCAAACTAGACCATTCTTTTGTATCCCTCCATTCCCACTCCGTTCATGTGGCTATCTCGATAAGTCTTAAACGTTCCCAGTGTGTCCGCCTCCACCACCTTGCCTGGCAGCGCATTCCAGGCCCCCACCACCCTCTGTGTAAAATATGTTCTTCTGATATCTGTGTGAAACCTCCCCCCCTTCACCTTGAACCTATGACCCCTCGTGAACGTCACCACCAACCTGGGGAAAAGCTTCCCACCGTTCACCCTATCTATGCCTTTCATAATTTTATACACCTCTAATAAGTCTCCCCTCATCCTCCGTCTTTCCAGGGAGAACAACCCCAGTTTACCCAATCTCGCCTCATAACTAAGCCCCTCCATACCAGGCAACATCCTGGTAAACCTCCTCTGTACTCTCTCCAAAGCCTCCACGTCCTTCTGGTAGTGTGGCGACCAGAACTGGACGCAGTATTCCAAATGCGGCCGAACCAACGTTCTATACATCTGCAACATCAGACCCCAACTTTTATACTCTATGCCCCGTCCTATAAAGGCATGCATGCCATATGCCTTCTTCACCACCTTCTCCATCTGTGACGTCACCTTCAAGGATCTGTGGACTTGCACACCCAGGTCCCTCTGCGTATCTACACCCTTTATGGTTCTGTCATTTATCGTATAGCTCCTCCCTACATTATTTCTACCAAAATGCATCACTTCGCATTTATCAGGATTGAACTCCATCTGCCATTTCTTTGCCCAAATTTCCAGCCTATCTATATCCTTCTGTAGCCTCTGACAATGCTCCTCACTATCTGCAAGTCCTGCCAATTTTGTGTCGTCCGCAAACTTACTGATCACCCCAGTTACACCTTCTTCCAGATCGTTTATATAAATCACAAACAGCAGAGGTCCCAATACAGAGCCTTGCGGAAAACCACTAGTCACAGGCATCCAGCCGGAAAAAGACCCTTCCACTACCACCCTCTGTCTTCTGTGACCAAGCCAGTTCTCCACCCATCTAGCCACCTCCCCCTTTATTCCATGAGATCCAACCTTTTTCACCAGCCTACCATGAGGGACTTTGTCAAACGCTTTACTAAAGTCCATATAGACGACATCCACAGCCCTTCCCTCGTCAACCATTTTGGTCACTTCTTCAAAAAGCTCCACCAGGTTAGTGAGGCATAACCTCCCTCTCACAAAACCATGCTGACTATCGTTAATGAGTTTATTCCTTTCTAAATGCGCATACATCCTATCTCTAAGAATCTTCTCCAACAACTTCCCCACCACGGACGTCAAGCTCACCAGCCTATAATTACCCGGGTTATCCTTCCTACCCTTCTTAAATAACGGGACCACATTAGCTATCCTCCAGTCCTCTGGGACCTCACCTGTGTCCAGTGACGAGACAAAGATTTGCGTCAGAGGCCCAGCGATTTCATCTCTCGTCTCCCTGAGCAGCCTTGGATGTGTTTGATGTGCTTTGAAAATGTTTTGATGTGTTTAATTAATTTAATACTGGGACAGTCACCAGGCATTTGCACCTTCATTTCATTTTGAAATCTGTTCCCCTTTGGTCAGAGTTTAATAATGGGAAGGATGTGGAAATGAATGTTTTCTCCCCGCACCCCAGAGAAAACAAGGCTGAGAGGAGACTTGATAGAGAGATTCAAGATCCTCAGAGGTATGGACTGGTTAAAGAGTGAGAAACTCTTCCCTCTCAAGAGATGGTCATGAACTAGAGGGCACAGATTCTTAATGATGGGGAAATGGATCAGAAGTGAAGTGAGTAAAATCACTTCACCGAGAGGCTGTTTGAAATCTGGAATAATCTTCCTGAAATCCTGTTCCAGTATTCAATAAGATGATGGCTGATTCTTACATTTGCAGCAATTCCAGAATATCAGAGACATTGCTCTGTGTATTGTGTGAATCGAGCTGTGAAATATCGGAACATTTCGAGCTTCCACTTTTCATCATTTATTAAAGAACTTTGTTCCATCCCTTTTCAATATAAGTTGTGTCAGTTTACATTTCCGTGCACTCAAACCTCCACCAGTTTTGTCTACATTGGGGAAACCATGCAGACGCTACGACAACGGATGAATGAACACCGCTCGACAATCACCAGGCAAGAGTGTTCTCTTCCAGTCGGGGAGCACTTCAGCGGTCACGGGCATTCGGCCTCTGATATTCGGGTAAGCGTTCTCCAAGGCGGCCTTCACGACACACGACAGCGCAGAGTCGCTAAGCAGAGACTGATAGCCAAGTTCCGCACACATGTGGACGGCTGGGATCTTGGGTTCATGTAACATTATCTGTAACCCCCACGACTTGCCTGGGCTTGCAAAATCTCACTAACTGTCCTATCTGGAGACAATACACATCTCTTTAACCTGTGCTTAACGCTCTCTCCACTCACATTGTCTGTACCTTTGAGACTTGATTACCTGTAAAGACTCGCATTCCAACCATTATTTTGTAAATTGAGTTTGTGTCTCTATATGCCCTGTTTGTGCACAGAACTCCCACTCACCTGACGAAGGAGCAGTGCTCCGAAATGCAGCAGGAATAGTCTAGAAGTTTGCAGACGACAGAAAAATTAGTCCTGTGGTAGGTAGAATGGAAGATTGTTCCAGACTTCCAGAGGTAGCAGTGGACTTATTCACTGAGCAGAACAATTGCCCATGTAACTAAACACACGCACAGAACTCTAAGCAGATGCATGTTGGGGAGGTGAAACGAGGCAACATGATACACAATAATTGGAAGAACAGGAGAGCAGTGGGAGCAGCGAGCGAGATTCGAAGTAACTATGTGAAGGTCTCTTAATAAAACAGGACAAAACGAAATCAAAATTGAAGGGGTGATGAAGAACTATTTCCGAATCCTTTAATTTATTACCCAAGTCAGAGAATATAAGAAAATGGAGATGAAATAAAACTTCATGAAACATTGTCGGGCAATACAGCAGGATATAGATAGGCTGGAAAATTGGGCGGAGAGGTGGCAGATGGAGTTTAATCCGGATAAATGCGAAGTGATGTATTTTGGAAGAAATAATGTAGGGAGGAGTTATACAATAAATGGCAGAGTCATCAGGAGTATAGAAACACAGAGGGACCTTGGTGTGCAAGTCCACAAATCCTTGAAGGTGGCAACACAGGTGGAGAAGGTGGTGAAGAAGGCATATGGTATGCTTGCCTTTATAGGACGGGGTATAGAGTATAAAAGCTGGAGTCTGATGATGCAGCTGTATAGAACGCTGGTTAGGCCACATTTGGAGTACTGCGTCCAGTTCTGGTCGCCGCACTACCAGAAGGACGTGGAGGCGTTAGAGAGAGTGCAGAGAAGGTTTACCAGGATGTTGCCTGGTATGGAGGGTCTTAGCTATGAGGAGAGATTGGGTAAACTGGGGTTGTTCTCCCTGGAAAGACGGAGAATGAGGGGAGATCTAATAGAGGTGTACAAGATTATGAAGGGTATAGATAGGGTGAACGGTGGGAAGCTTTTTCCCAGATCAGAAGTGACGTTCACGAGGGATCACGGGCTCAAGCTGAGAGGGGCGAAGTATAACTCAGATATCAGAGGGATGTTTTTTACACAGAGGGTGGTGGGGGCCTGGAATGCGCTGCCAAGTAGGGTGGTGGAGGCAGGCACGCTGACATCGTTTAAGACTTACCTGGATAGTCACATGAGCAGCCTGGGAATGGAGGAATACAAACGATTGGTCTAGTTGGACCAAGGAGCGGCACAGGCTTGGAGGGCCGAAGGGCCTGTTTCCTGTGCTGTACTGTTCTTTGTTCTTATTAATTAGACAAAACTTTCAGCACTGTTTGTAGTTACTGTAATCGAATCCACAATGACTGACATTTCATTGGAAAGGGTGTCGAGGATGCATAAAAGGGTGTTGCCAGGTCTGGAAAATTGCAGCTATGAGGAACAATTGGATTCGCTGGTCCTGTCCTCGTCGGGTCATTGAAGGCAAGGGGACTTTAGATGGCAAGGGATGACGTTGTGAGGGACCTCGATAACGTAAATTGCAAACGCCATTTTTATTAGGATGGTGATCAGTGACTGGTGGCAAACACTTAATGCGATTGGTCGGAATTTTAAAAGAGATACACAAATGTCTCTGTTTTTTTCACCAGAGGGTTGTATTGCGTGGAACTCAGTGTCTGAAATTTCAGCAGAGGCAGAAACGCACAAGTCGTTTAGGAGTTTGACGGACGTTTATTTAGAGCTTCTTGGCAGCAGGCTTGCAGAGGAAATTGGGATTGGGCATGTTGGTTAGTCTTTTCAGTCGGTGTAGACACAGTGAACCAAATGGCCTCTGAGGTGTCAGCATTCTGTGAGGAACCACTGGTCTGCAAATCTTTGGGAGGCCAATTTGGAGAGCGGTTTACTGTATTTTTAATCTCTGCTGCAGATGCCGTCAGGGTGCTTGATTCGCATAGTGTAGAAACAGCTTTAAACTATATCTCGCCCGGTGCTATATCGTCCCTAGTGTGTTTTCTGGGGAGAGTACTGAATAAGCATTATTTTCTATCTCACCCCCGTTCTGTACCTCAACTGAAAATACTTTGTGGATGCAGCTTATGGCGACCAGTGTGAAAAAAAAAATATTTGATAGCAAACTTTCAAAGATTCCACAGGTGATTGCAATGTTGAATTGGGAATTTAATTTTCCAGTGTTTGTCCCAATGAGTTAGTCTTATTTAATAATTCACTTTCAGAGTGTCGGTAGAAGATTTATTTTTGAACTGGAATGAAGTTCCGGGGTATAGATGTTTCACTCAGTGTAGGGAAGCTGGTAAAAGAGGTGGAGGAGTGGCATTGTTAATCAAGGATAGTTGAACGGCTGCGGAAAGGCACTTCGAGGGGGATCTGCACACTGAGGTAATATGGGCTGAGGTTAGAAATAGGAAAGGAACGGTCACGTTGTTAGGAAGAGGGGCAGAGAGAGGGAGAGGTGTGGTCCCTCATTCCCACTGACTTCACCTCAATCCTCACTTAAATATCACATTGTATCTGGCCATGTTCAGACTGTGTGGGATCTTGCTGTGCACTCATGCTCGGTGCCTCCTCCCCGCCCCATATTCCTCACACTGTATCAGTGTCCACAGTTGAAACATAAAAGATTGAGGGAAAGGAGGGTGGGATATGGAGAGGAACAGGGTAAGGCAGAGCTGCAGAGAGGGCGTTTCGATCGAGTTCTCACAGGGGCTTGGAATGAAAAAGGCTGCAATTGGGACCCGGTTTAATTGGCCAATTGGACAGTGCCTGTGTTTTACTCTCAGTAATGTCACGGTGCTGTGTGAGAGCCCAGGGCAGCGCTTCAATCTACTTTTACTGAGTTTCTCTTTGTAACATTCTCCGTCTCCCTCTCTCACTGTGAAGCACTCGGGAGGGAGAGGGAGCTGAAATTCACATTCCTGAGCCTGAGGAAAGGCTTGTTCTCCATCCTAGAGTCCTCCTTGTGTTTTTAGACAGGGCACTGGGATTTGTGGATGGAAAGGATTGTTCTGTTTCACTGGGCCTCAATTCAAGGCCTGTGTGACTCGGCCTCAATTCAAGGCCTGTGTGACTAGGCCTCAATTCATGGCCTGTGTGACTAGGCCTCAATTCAAGGCCTGTGTGAGTAGGCCTCAATTCATGGCCTGTGTGACTAGGCCTCAATTCAAGGCCTGTGTGACTAGGCCTCAATTCAAGGCCTGTGTGACTAGGCCTCAATTCAAGGCCTGTGTGAGTAGGCCTCAATTCAAGACCTGTGTGACTAGGCCTCAATTCAAGGGCTGTGTGACTAGGCCTCAATTCAAGGCCTGTGTGACTGGGCCTCAATTCAAGGCCTGTGTGGCTAGGCCTCAATTCAAGGCCTATTCTCAGGGGCACCTTTGCATTCCCTTAATTCCCGAACAGGGTTGAAGTGGCTGAATTCAATGGTTCAATAAAATGTGCAGCAGCCACTTCAGGGTGGGATTGTGGATTTTCCTGCTCCCCCTCCCACTGTTCTCTTCTCATCCTGAGCTTTAAAACATGATGCACAGCGTACATCATTATTTTAAATGGTCAGACAGCAACTTATCAGAGAGAGCACTTCATTCCAGATTCACGCTGAGATAGAGAAACAGAGCAGAGATCAGGACAGATTATCCAGAGCAAGAGAGGGAGGGGTGCAGAGATTGTGTATTGGATAGGTCTCGATCTGGGGGGAGAGTGAAAGAGACAGAGAGGGGGGCGGGGGTGATAGAAGCTTCATTGCTGAGATTGAATGTATTGATATCGAATGAGGGAGATTCTCAGTGTTGGTGTGGTTTGTAAAATGAGTCAGAAACACAGCTGGAGGTGGGGGTTAAACGCAGAGGGAGAGACACAGATCAGGGAAGGGATGGGGGAGTGGGGAGCCTCCCTTGTTTCTTTACTGCCCAGGCTCTGGAGTAAAGCCCCCACCCACTCCCCCCACCAAAAATGTTTTGATGTGTTTAATTAATTTAATACTGGGACAGTCACCAGGCATTTGCACCTTCATTTCATTTTGAAATCTGTTCCCCTTTGGTCAGAGTTTAATAATGGGAAGGATGTGGAAATGAATGTTTTCTCCCCGCACCCCAGAGAAAACAAGGCTGAGAGGAGACTTGATAGAGAGATTCAAGATCCTCAGAGGTATGGACTGGTTAAAGAGTGAGAAAATCTTCCCTCTCAAGAGATGGTCAGGAATTAGAGGGTACAGATTATTAATGATGGGGAAATGGATCAGAAGTGAAGTGAGTAAAATCACTTCACCGAGAGGCTGCTTGGAATCTGGAATAATCTTCCTGAAAGCCTGTTCCAGTATTCAATAAGATGATGGCTGATCTGTGATCTAACTCTCTACCTCTTTACCCCTTGGACTAAGGGAAATCTATCAACCCCAGATTAAAAATAATAACAAGTGACTGAGCATCAATAGCCATTTGCAGAAGATTGTTTCAAACTAACTCCACACCACATCTGGCAATGATTTCATTCCCACATTTCTAAAATCCTAAACTGAGGCTACATCCAAATGTGCCCAAATCCTGGAGTTCCCAGCCAGCAGAAAAACTTGTTCTTTATCAGCCTCTCCCTTTACCTCATTATTTTAAATGTTTGATTAAATCAGGCCCTAATTTAAATTCCAGCGGTTAAGAATAATGTTTAATCTGCACTGTTCATCAAATGTTCCCAACACAAATACTGTAATGGGTTAAATACAGAGTAAAATTCCCTCTGCTCTGTCCAAGGAATGTTTCATCACAGGTTTTTATTAGTTTAGGAAAAACAGGATTCAAATTGCTCAGCATCCCAGTGTGGCCTCCTGTTGATTTCAATCAGCCCTTCACATTCAAACATGAAGTTGAAGCTTCGAATACTGTCTGTGGCAGTGTTTGTGGATTCATTCCTTCTCTCGCTTTTTCACTTGTCTGAAGGATTTGAATTATAGACATTGTTTAATCATTCCTTTCTCTCAGCACATGGAACTGGTGAATCTTCAAGGGAGACAATGTCATGAAACTAACAAACTGTATCATTATTCATCCGTCATTTCCAATCTCTGAATAGATCACACACATTTCCAGAATGCAGGAAGCTCTCAATGGAAACTGAATCCAATCATTTCCCAATACAATTGTTCACACTTTACTGTGAAGTACATTCCACTGACACTCCCAAAGCAGCCACAGAAAAGTGACTGGTTATTTTAAACATTGAAACTGAACTATATTAACTTACGAATCCCTCACATTGTACAGAAATGTTGACCCTGTTTTGATGAGAGTGATCAGATTAACATTGAACCATGAAAGCAGCCTCCGTACTGAGATTAACCACATTTGCAGCAATTCCAGAGTATCAGAGACATTGCTCTGTGTATTGTGTGAGTCCAGCTGTGAAATATCGGAACATTTTGAGCTTCCACTTTTCATCATTTATTAAAGTACATTGTTCCAGCCCTTTTCAATCTAAGTTGTGTCGGTTTACATTTCCCTGAACTCAAACCTCTCCATCAGTTTTGTCAATTTACAAAATATGAATAACTTTGCAATTTGATGTTTCCAGCGATGCTGCTGACAATGCTGGATCATTGTTTGTGTCATTGGCCAGGATGTTTCGCATTCTGTCACATTAAATGGTTCAAAAAATATGACAAAACTGCAGATATCTTTCTGTGGCTGGGTGGGGAGGGAGGGGGGGTGACAGCATGCATCTGTATCAATATATTTAAATCTCAAATATGTGTAGGCCATTTAACCCATCGAGCCTGCTCCACCACTCACACACACACACACAGACATAAACACACAGAGACAGACACTCACACACACACACTCAGACACACATTCACAGACACACACACACAGACGCAAACACACGGAGACACACACACAACAGAGAGACACAGACACACATTCACAGACACACATACACACAGACACACACTCACAGACACACATTCACAGATGCACACTCACGGACACACACACACTCATTCACAGAGACACCCACAGTAATAAACACACACACACACACTCACAGTGATATACATTCACTCACGCGCAGACACACATTCACACACACGTGCACACAGAAATACACACACAGATACAGACACACACAGAAACACATTGAAATACACACACACGCTCACACACACACAAACACATGCACACCGTTGGAAACTCTCTCACACAGACACACAGAAATACAGAAACATAAGCGCACCGACGCTCACACACATTCATTCCGTTGTTTTGACTCCTCAATGCTCCAACTAAAGAGTACTGGGATCTGAACTCGAGACGGGGGTGGCACGGTCGCACAGTGGTTATCACTGCTGCCTCACAGCACCAGGAACATGGGTTTGATGGAGAGATCCAAACTCACACCACACCCTGATGTGGCAAAGGGGACACCAGGCCGAGCTACAGAGTTGGATGCAAAGAACAGCGGCGTGTGTTTGATTCTGGTGATGCACACACTCCGAGCCGGTGTTGAATAATTCTGAGGCAGAGAGACATCAGATTGAGGCCATATGACACATTGGGCCTTTACATCTCCCATAACAATCCCCCCCTCTCTCTCTAATACGATCTCCCTGTGTGTGTGAATAGAGGGATCTCAGAGTGAGTGTCCAGTGATTCCTGAGGGTAACAGGACAGCTCGATAAGGTGGTTTCGACCGGCAGACGGAATACTTTCCTTTACTGGCTGATGTATAGACTACCAGAGCAGGGCAGGTTCTGCTTGAGCTATATCAAACACTATTTAGACCTGGACTGAGTGTCCAGAGAGAATTATCCCCGTGTCTGTGTGGGTTTCCTCCGGGTGCTCCAGTTTCCTCCCACAGTCCAAAGATGTGCAGTTTAGGTTGACTCGCCATGGTAAATTGCCCCTTAGTGTCAGGGGGATTAGCAGGGTAAATATGTGGGGTTACAGCAATAGGGCCTGGGTGGGATTGTTGTCGGTGCCGGCACAATGGGCCGAATGGCCTCCTTCAGCACTGTCGGGTTTCTAAATTTACAGAGGAAGTTATCAATTGTGGCACAGATTCCAAAAGCAGAGAACTCATTTCAGGGAAGTTATTTCCATTTCCTCAGTTTTATCAACATTAACTTTGTAACCTGAGTAATCGCCAAACTTTATAATATTCTCTTTTCAGAAAGAATATGGATGTTGTAGGATCTGATAAATATAGCAGGATGTCATCAGAATATGTCAATTTGTGCTCTTCTTCTCCAGCTAGAACACCTTTTATGTCCTGACTGTCTCTCACCATTTGTGCTCAGGATTCTATGCAGATAGTGAACAGAAGGGGGGACAGAGGACAATCCTGTCTTGTCCTCCTCTTGAGTCCAAAGACTTCAGAAATTTGACCATTCGCTCTGACAGAGGCCTGTGGAATTGAATAAAGGATCTGGACCCATCTTACAAAGTTGGGCCCAAACCCCAGGCCGTCTGAAGTCTGAAATAGGAACACCCATGATTCCTGGTCAAAGGCCTTTCCAGCATCGAAAGATAAGACCATGGTCTCAACTCCACGACCTTGGGCATGAGTCATGATGTAAAGGAGCCTGTGGAGATTGTCCCCAGAGTAATGCCCTGTTCTACTAGTTTGGTCTGGGTTTATGATCTCAGTTTTTATCCTATGGATAATATAGATATTATTATCTATATCGATAACATAGTACAGATATTAGGTATTGAAAATTGAGTACAGCGACACAAAAAGCAGCACTCAGCAGCTTTTGCTGGACTCCCTCACTATGGCCTTTGAGTTGTTCTGAAAGCAAACTATCAAGAGCTCTACGCGCCGTTGTGAGGGAGGCCATCAAAAGCTGACGAGTGCTGCTTTTTGTGTGGCTGTACTCAATTTTCAATTTAATTCAATCCATTTTCATTTATTTTTCTTCCTTTTGGGACAGCGAATGAGATGATGCAACCTCTGAAACACACCATCACTCAGCCCCAGTAATGTCAGGGGTGAGGGACCTCTTGCTGCATTGAGTTGTTGATGGTGTTGAGATTGTTGAAGGGTCCAGTGCCTGGAGCTGGGAGCGGTCACAAACTCCCCGTCCATTCAAACTGGCCACTGCAGCCGCTTGGGGACATCATTGCAGGCCGCCGTGTGATTGGCTGCTGGCTGCTTTGTGATGTCACCTGGAGACAGGTCATCACCCCTGGTTACGGCCAATCAGTTTGGGGGTCACTCTGGGAGGTTGGGTTTCAGAGCTGGTCTGATGCCAGCTACAGAGGATGCTGCCATGTAAGGCACGGCACACATCAGTTAGAATATGGATCTTATTCAGTGTGGACATTGCACAGAGAGACTTTAAGGTGAGAGGGGAGAGATACAAAAGTATCCAGAGGGGCAATTTTTTCAGTGTCTGGAACAAGCTGCCAGAGGTAGTAGTAGAGGCGGGTACAATTTTATCTTTTAAAAAGTATTTAGATAGTTACATGGGTATAGAGGGAGATGGGCCAAATGCGGGCAATTGGGATTAGCTTAGGGGTTTTAAAAACAAAAGGGTGGCCTGGACAAGTTGGGCCAAAGGGCCTGTTTCCATGCTGTAAACCTCTGTCCTTCTGATATCTGTGTTAAACCTCCCCCCCTTCACCTTGAACCTATGACCCCTCATGAACGTCACCACCGACCCGGGGAAAAGCTTCCCACCGTTCACCCTATCTATGCCTTTCATAATTTTATACACCTCTATTAAGTCTCCCCTCATCCTCCGTCTTTCCAAGGAGAACAACCCCAGTTTCCCCAATCTCTCCTCATAACCAAGCCCCTCCATACCAGGCAACATCCTGGTAAACCTCCTCTGCACTCTCTCCAAAGCCTCCACGTCCTTCTGGTAGTGCGGCGACCAGAACTGGACGCAGTATTCCAAATGCGGCCGAACCAACGTTCTATACAACCGCAACATCAGACCCGAACTTTTATACTCTATGCCCCGTCCTATAAAGGCAAGCATGCCATATGCCTTCTTCACCACCTTCTCCACCTGTGACGTCACCTTCAAAGATCTGTGGACTTGCACACCCAGGTCCCTCTGCGTCTCTACACCCTTTATGGTTCTTCCATTTATCGTGTAGCTCCTCCTTACATTATTCCCACCAAAATGCATCACTTCGCATTTATCAGGATTGAACTCCATCTGCCATTTCCTTGCCCAAATTTCCAGCCTATCTATATCCTTCTGTAGCCTCTGACAATGTTCCTCACTATCTGCAAGTCCTGCCAGTTTTGTGTCGTCCGCAAACTTACTGATCACCCCAGTTACACTTTCTTCCAGATCGTTTATATAAATCACAAACAGCAGAGGTCCCAATACAGAGCCCTGGGGTAAAGAAGGGATTGTGACTGTCGGTGACAGCAGCCCGAGCGAAGCAGCAGATTCTGGAGAAATCTGAGCACAACCACTGCTGGTTTGAGGTTAGTTATTGGTTTGAGTAAAAACAATTCAACTCATTCTGACTACAGCCAGGGAAGAGATCCAGACACGACACATCAGGAAAAACATTAAACTGCTTTTCTGGCCACAGTCTCTGAAGCCTCAGGACACCACAAGAAGAATCCGTCCATTCTGGTGACAAACCAAGGAGCAGACGAATCTCTCCCTGAACCTCAACCCACACAGGAACTGACTGTTCATCGATTGAAGAAACGACCAGAAACCAACTTCATCCTTTCAAGAGGATCCCAGAAACATCTTCTACCCCGGCTGTCAAAACCCCTTCACTGATCCTTCACTAAAGGAGATCTCTCATCAGGACTGCAACTTCGATCATCAGATTAAAGCAGAGAAGTGGTGTGGGAACATTTCCTTTTTTACTCCTGTAACCTTTCTAGAGTGAGTTAGTGAGTGAATGTGAGACTGTGAAGTAGCATCAGTTTCTTGGTTCTTTAGCTTCTTGTTTTATTTTTAAATTGTTTTTAATACAAAAATGGAAATAAATGAATATAATCTGAGCCATTTTATGCTGCAGGATGACATAGATTGGGACCGGAATATTGAAGGGTACAAGATGTTTGGGAAGGACAGGAAGTGAGGAAAAGGTGGAGGAGGACTAGCTCTATTAATTAATGATGGTGTTAACACAATAGAGAGGGATGGGCTAAACTCAGGAAACCTGGATGGAGAAACGGTTCAGGAAGAAATTTATGAGAAACGATAAAGGGAAGAAGTCTCTTGTGGGATTGACAGGCCCTGAAACAGTAACCACACAGGAGGAACAAGGTATAAAGGACTTTGTCAGAAAGAGATGGCGATTATCATTCCGGATTTTAATCTAGATAAAAACAAAAATCAGACGGACAAAGGTAGCCTAGGTGAGGAATTGATAAATATTTTCAGGATAGTCTATTAGAACAACATGTTTTGCCACCTACGAGAGAGCAGCCTATACTAGACCTGGGAAAGTACACAAATAAGGATTAATTAATGACCTGATAGTGGAGGCACCCTGAGATAACAGCCATCAGAATGTGATGGAATTTAGCATTCATTTTGAGGGAGGATCTGAGTCTAATATTCGAAACTGAAATAAGTTTAATATTTCACAATCCACAGACTCGATCTATTCAAACAAGAATGATAAATTCCCGGGGAGGGCCCACCCGAGGGCCCACCCTCTGTGGTTAGTTAGAACAGATAAAGACAGTATCAAAGTTAAAGATAAAACATATTTGAGTGACAGATCAGAAGATTTGGCAGATTATCAAAAATAGTAAAGAATGACTGAAAGATGAACAAGGAGGGGAAGTTTAGAGTTCAGTAGAAAGCTCGTCACAAATCTGAAGACAGATGTTGAGAGTTTCCACAGATATTTTAAACAGAAATGACTGAAAGTGAGTGTTTGTCCACAGAAAGTGAGCCTGTAGAATTGATAATGGGAAATAAGGATATGACGTGCGAATTGAACAGATACTTTGAATTGGTCTTTACAATCGAAGAAACAAGTAACACCCACCCTGCCCTATGATGCTGAGAGACCTTGTTTCAGTTATGTCAAAGTCCTCCAATGATTGGATATGATGCTTAAAGCAGGGGGTGGTTGTTTTCCATGTGTTTCCATGTTTTCCTGTAAGCAGTTCTTACCATGTTTATATGTTTGTTCCAATGCCTGCATAATGTTTAAAATTGTGTACATATGTTGTTACTGAGAGTTTTTGAAATTAAAGGGGAGGAGTGTTATATATGTAGTTTGGGGTGTTATGCCCCTTTAAGAGACCGGGATAGGTGACCCAGGGAACAAGCTGGGGAAGCAGTATTAGAATGACTATGCAACTATGAAGACGTTAAGTAAACTGTTCCTTGTTTTAATTATACTGACCTAAATGGTTGTCTTTTTATTGTTTATAATTAGATGGAAACATAATAGTTGGGCCTGGGACACTACCCTGAGGAACTCCTGCAGTGATGTCTTGGAGCTGAGATGACTGAGACCCACAACCACAACCATCTTCCCATGTGTCAGGTATGACTCCAACCAGTACAGAGTCCCTTTAAGAAGCACTGTCTGTGATCTTTCCCCATCATTCTGTAACTCTCATCAGAAATTAGTTTACAACAAGATTCTGAACTTTTACTTCAATCCTAAACCCAAATCTATCCAATACAGCACGGTGATAGTGCCACACAGCACTCACTGTGAAGGTGGGACTTTATCTACACAAGGAGTGTGCAATGGTCACTCCGACCACTGCTGTCATGGAGAGATGTATTTGTGGCAGGCAGGTTGGTGAGGAAGGGGTCTTGTATGTTTTCCCTCTTGTTGTTCCCTTCACTTGCCACAGACACTCTGTGTCCTTTAGCGCTCGGCCAGCTCAATCTGTGTGTGTGTGAGAGAGAAAGAGGAGGCTGTGTGTGTGTGTGAGAGAGAAAGAGGAGGCTGTGTGTATGTGTGAGAGAGAAAGAGGAGGCTGTGTGTGTGAGAGAGAGAAAGAGGAGGCTGTGTGTGTGTGAGAGAGAGAAAGAGGAGGCTGTGTGTGTGTGTGTGAGAGAGAGAAAGAGGAGGCTGTGTGTGTGTGTGTGTGTGAGAGCTGGTATGTTTGCATGTGTGAGAGAGGGAGGTGAGGGACTGGAGTCAGTGTGTGTGAAATAGAGAAATTGTCAGAGTGTGTGTGTCTGTGAGATAGAGTGGAGTCAGTGTGAATGTCTGTGTGTGAGAGAGAGACAAGAGTTGCAATGTGTGTGTGAGTGAGAGTGTGAATGTGTGTGAGATAGAGGAGAGCTGGTATCTTTATGTGTGTGTGGGAGAGAGAGGAGTGAGATTGGGATCAGTTTGTGAGCAGACATGTGTGAGAGAAACACTGTGTGTGTGTGTGTGATAGAGAGGTGAGCGCATGTATGTGTCAGAATGAGGGATGTGAGTGAGAGGGATTCAGTGTGTATGGCTGTGTGTGTGTGTGTGTGGAATAAAGAAAGAGGTGTGTCTGTGTGAGAGAGAGATGACAGAGTGAGTGTGGGGGGGCCAGTCCGTGCTGCGCGCCGGGTTGGGTAGGGACACTGGGGATCAGCTTGTTAGTGTGTGTCTGTTTGTGTGTGAGCAAGGAGGAGAGTCTTTCTTTATATCACACACACACCCCTATACACAGAATCTCTCCCCCTCTCTCACTCACACCCATCATTCTGACTCACACATGGAAGCACTCAACTCTCTATCACACACCCACACACTTTGTTTCTCTCACACATGTACGCTCACACACTGATTCCAATCTCTCTCTCCTCTCTCACACACAGAGATATCAGCTCTACTCTGTCTCTCACACACACACTCTCCTTTCACACTCTCGCTCACACACATTGCAACTCTTGTCTCTCTCACACACACATTCACAGTTTGTGTGTGTAAGAGGAGAGTGTGGTGTGTGAGAGACAGTATGGAGCGGTGTGTTTGTGTGTGTGAGAGAGGAGTCTGTGTGTGAGCCTGTATGTGTGAGCGAAACAAGATGTGTGTGTGTGAAATAATGAAAGAGGAGTGTGTGTGAGAGAGAGAGAGAGATAGTGTGGAGTGTATGTATGTGAGAGAGAGAGTACTGTGTCAATTTTTGGCATGTGTGTGTAAATGTAAGATAGGGAGGGAAGTGTGTGTGTGTGTGTCTGTGTCTGCGCATGCGTGCATATTTGTGTGAGAGAGAAAGAGGAGGGTGTGTGTGAGAGAGCTGGTATGTTTGCGTCTGGGAGAGAGTTGAGGGACCGGAGTCAGTGTGAGAGAGAGTGTGTGTGTGAGAGAGAGTGTGTCTGAGAAAGAGTGTGCGTGTGAGGTAGAGCGTGTGAGAGAGAGAGTATGTGTGTGTGCGTGTGACAGAGAGTGTGTGCATGTGAGCGAGAGAGTGTGCGCGAGAGAGAGTGTGCGTGAGAGAGAGTGCGCGTGAGAGTGTGTGTGTGTGTGCGTGTGAGTGTGAGTTTGTCTGAAAGAGTGTGTGGGAGAGAGTGTGTGTGTGTGACAGTGTGGGCGTAAGAGAGTGTGTGCCTGAGAGTGTGCTTGATTGTGTGTGTGTGAGTGTGCATGTGTGAGAGGGAGTGCGTGTGAGAGGGAGTGCGTGTGAGAGGGAGTGCGTGTGAGAGGGAGTGCGTGTGAGAGGGAGTGTGTGTGAGAGGGAGTGCGTGTGAGTGTGAGAGTGATGTGTGTGCATGTGACAGAGTGTCCACGTGTGAGTGTGTGTGTGTGCGAGAGAGTGTGTGAGTGTGAGAGTGTGAGAGAGAGTGTGTGAGTGTGAGTGTGAGAGAAAGTGTGTGCGACAGAGGGTGTGTGCAAGACTGTGCGAGAGAGAGTGTGTGCCAGAGATCGTGTGTGTGAGAGAGTATGTGAGTGTGAGAGTGTGTGTGCATGAGAGAGCGTGTGTGTGTGCGAGAGAGTGTGTGTGTGTGCGAGAGAGTGTGTGAGAGTGCGAATGGTCATCATTATTTATTACTCATGTTTTAACATTATCAATTTATTGCTTCAAAATTGTGTTCATTGCTCAGCAAGATGTTTCTGTTTATATCTGAGCTTTATTTTTGAACTCCTGTTTAATGTTGTGCCAATCTTTTTATTTCCAATATCTGTTCATCGGCCCGTTGAGTGAGAAAATAACTGAACCTGGCTCTACACAAGAAGGTTGGAGCAGCCGGTAACCACTGGACCAGAGGAGGAGATTGCAGGTCTCTCACCTTCCTTTCTCAGACGGGCTGGAACAGAGATAATGAAGACACAGAAACATACGCTGACCATCCACCAGAGGAGCTTCTAGATCTTGGCTGGCTCTTTGCTGACAGAGTTTATGAGAAGGAAGTTGTTGCAGAAACAAGTGATCCGCTGGAAGAGGAGCTCCTGGTTCTTTGTCTCCACTGTCAACGCAGACGCAATCTCTCTGGTCTTGAGGAGTTTGCTCCAATTGCTGAAGGAGTCATGGGAAAGATCAGCGGCCGGATGGCAGCAGTGGCCAGAAGCTGCTGTCCCGCTCCACCAAGGTGTTTGTGCCCCAGGAAAAGGACAAGTGAAGGCAAATGTCCACAACTGGCGGCAAGAGAGCAAGAGCACTGTTGGAGATTGAAGACTCGGGGGACAGTGACCCCCGGGGGGTGGTGGAGGGGGTGGAGGGGAGAGGAGCTGGACACAAACTACAAAATACAGGAGGGAGGGGAGTTACATTCGTATTATCTGTGATTTTCATTTACAATTAGCTTGATTCTGTTGTCTGGTCTGCGCTAGTTTTAAGTGAAATCTGTTCCACATGTGACGTGTTTTATATGCGATTGAGTCTTGTAAATAAAAGGTTAATCCTGCTGCTCAGTAATTGGTGCGAATATTCCTCATTTTACAACCTGTATAACTGTATTTATTCACAATTAAGTGCTGTTAAAGTCAGTTAATAATCGGATTCATGTGTGTTTTCTCGTGAAGTTTTATTAAATCAGTCTATATTTCAACAATTGCCGACCTAAATTCTCAATGGAATTTCACAATTCAATCCCTTTCATTTGAGTTGTTAGATTCACTCAACCTGTGATGTGAGACATGCAACTCCGCCTGGGAGTTCACTCCCTCCCGCTGCAGCTTGACAGACATGTTCATCGATATGGTGGGGAATGCGGAATAGTCTGTATTTTGTCGAGTGTTAGCCGAGGTTCATGACACCAGACGACAATTTCATGGTCACCTTACACAACGTAGGTTCCGGAATAATGACCATGAAATCGCCGTCTCGTGATAAAAGCAAACTATTTGGTCCAATACAAACCTCACCCCCCAGCCTCTCTATCCCCGCTCCCCAGCAACTACCTGAAGCTAAATTAATGTCACAACATTACTGCCATCTTTTACCCAAAACTTAGCTTCAGACCGTGTCCCTCTATATTTAACCAGCCCGTCTCTGACATCTCCTCCAGTCACACAACCCTGTGAGATGTCTGCACCGCTCTAATTGTGGCATCATGAGCGTTCCACATGCAACATGACTTGCATCGATAAACTCTCATCTCCAACATTTCAATTGAAGTTTCAAAGCTCAATGTCTTTGAAGCCGAATGGTCCAGATTGCCATGGCCTTCAATGTGAACAGGTTGTTTGTGATGTGACTACAGAGGTTGCCTAGGAAACAATGACTGAACACAGGGGGTGAATGTGAGAAGCTGAAGTTTCCACTTGAAGACATTCCCAGTGTCTCTGAGCAGCTGAACTGGGGAAGCCTTTGGGCAGAGACTGTGCTGCTGCTATTGCCCTTCCCGGCCACCAGGCGTCGCTGTAACGCTCCCGGGGGCTGCCTGTGCGCATGTGCGGGGCGGGAATGCTCCCAGAGGCCAGCGCGCGGGACGCCGCCGCATCGATGCCGTCTCCCCTGGCAACCGCAAGATGGTCGCCGCCGCCGCCTCCCTTGGCAAGGGAATATGGACGCTGGCCGTCTCCCTTGGCAACGCAAAATGGCCGCCGGCGGTGGGGGTGTCATTGCGGCGCGTGCGCAGTGAGGTCTGTCTGCAGCCATTGTCCAGGTTGCCCCCAGTGGATGGGGTTGGGATTGTGCAGCAGATGGAGCAACAATCCCAGTTTCAATAGGGGGACAGAAGCTGCAATGCTGCCCCCTGTTGGTCACTTCTCCCAGTCTCAGCATTGCAGAGTGTTTAAACAAGAGTGCATTGTCACAGCAGCACCTTGACCTTCAGTTTCAGTTTATTTATTAGTGTCAGAAGTAGGCTTACATTAACACTGCAATGAAGTTACTCTGAGAATCCCCTAGTCGCCCGCACTCCGGCGCCTGTTCGGGTTACACTGAGGGAGAATTTAGCACGGCCAATGCACCCTAACCAGCACGTCTTTCAGACTGTGGGAGGAAACCGGAGCACCCGGAGGAAACCCACGCAGACACGGGGAGGGGACAGCCCGGGGGAAAGCTCCATTCCAACTGTCCCTGGAGTGTCAGATTAACCTGGGTCACTCACGCACCCCCGGCTAAGACTCACCTCCCTCAGACAGTGAGACCCTCCTGTATCACTCACCTTACTGTAGTCAGATACCCTCAGACTCAGCACTGGGCCCTGGGCGTGTTCTTTAAATGCTGCGATCGATCATGGAGGAAAGAGTTGGGAGGATTTTGATTTGATTTGATTTATTATTGTCGCGTGTATTGGGATACAGTGAAAAGTATTGTTTCTTGTATGCTGTACAGACAAAACATACCGTTCATAGAGTACATCGGGGAGAAGTAAAAGAGAGGGTGCAGAATGTAGTGTTGCAGTCATAGGTAGGGTGTAGAGAAAGATAAATCTAATATGTAGCAGGTCCATTCAAAAGTCTGAGGGCAGCAGGGAAGTTCTTGAGTCGATTGGTACGTGATCTCAGACTTTGTATCTTTTTCCTGACGGAAGAAGGTGGAAGAGAGAATGTGTGCATGAGGTCCTTAATTATGCTGGCTGCTTTTCTAAGGCCGCGGGAAGTGTAGACAGAGTCAATGAATGGGAGGCTCGTCTGCGTGATGGACGGGGCTACATTCACGACCTTTTGTAATTTCTTGCAGTCTTGGACAGAGCAGAAACCAGACCAAGCCGTGACACAGAAAGAATGCTTTCTATGGTGCATCCGTAGAAGTTGGTGAGAGTCGTAGCTGACATGCCCAATTTCCTTAGCCTCCTGAAGAAGTAGACGTGTTGGTGGGCTTTCTCAATTATAGTGTCGGCATGGGGGGACCAGGACAGGTTGTTGGTGATCTGGACACCTAGAAACTTGAAGTTGAGACCCAAATGACAAGTTGTCATAGTGTCATAGATGTTTACAGCATGGAAACAGGCCCTTTGGCCCAATTTGTCATGCTGCCCTTTTTCTTTTAACCCCTAAGCTAGTCCCAATTCCCCACATTTGGCCCATATCCCTCTACATCTATCTTACCCATTTAACTGTCTAAATGCTTTTTTAAAGATAAAATTGTGTCCGTCTCTACTACTACCTCTGGCAGCTTGTTCCAGACGCTCATCACTCTCTGTGTGAAAAGATTGCCCCTCTGGACACTTTTGTATGTCCCCCCTCTCACCTTAAACCCATGCCCTCTAGTTTTAGATTCCCCTTTGGGAAAAGATATTGACTATCTATTGTGTGTCAACCATAGAATAGCCACAGAATGAAGGAGGCCATTCAGCCCATTCAGCTGGTGTCGACTCTCTGCTAGAGCAATCGAGCCAGTCCCACTGCTCCACCTTGTCCTTGGAGCCCTGCAAATCTTTTCCCATCAGCTTCCCATCCCATTTCCTCCGGAAAAACAGCGAGGAGCAGAGAGGAAAGAATGGAAGGTTTCATCTGATGTTCTTGTTGGCAGATGCTCTGTGGCGGATAAAGCTGGCAGCCTCCTCCAGAAAGCAGCACAGAGTGAATGGAAGGGGCAGAATGTGAGTGAGATGTGACACGAGTGAGAGAGAGAGAGAGAGAGGGGTGAAAGCTTTCTGTTTGTCAGCGAAAAGCACAATGGTGGCCCTGTGTCCTTCAGGGAGCGGCCCAGGCCTCGCTCAAAGCCTGCCCTGTCCTCACACTCACTGGGAGACGGCCATTTCTAACATGTTGTCCATGTTTCTGAGCTGACACTGAGACAAACACAACAACAGCAGCCACTATCCGGACAAGTCCTCATGGAGAATGAAATGTCCAAAGCCACTTCAAAGGAAGATTGCGCGGCAGGATTTGTCCCCAAGCTGCAGAGGGAGAGATTTGGATGGATGACCAGAAGCTGGGTCAGTGAGGTTGTGTTTTAGCAATGGAGGTCCAGAGAACAGAAAAGGCCCTTCGGCCCATTGCATCTGTGCTGGTCAAAGACAATGACAGGGAAGGTTGAAAATAAGTGTCGGCCTTACGATTGAAGCTCACACACAATTACAAAAATTGGTCCAAAACTCAGGGAATGTTCTACTGGCGTCATGATGCAGGGTGAGTAATCCAAAGTGACCCGACCTCATCATCTCCATACTGACAGATACAAGAAGGTCACTCGCTGCTTCAGTGAGGTGAATATCAGTGTTTTACACTTAAAGTGCAAGCGGAGAGGATAATTAATTGATTAAGGAAATGCTGGTTCAAACAGGATCAGGTAAATTCTTAATCATACACTCTTATATTTTTACT
Organism: Mustelus asterias; assembly: GCF_964213995.1. NCBI lineage: Eukaryota > Metazoa > Chordata > Chondrichthyes > Carcharhiniformes > Triakidae > Mustelus > Mustelus asterias. The sequence continues at coordinate 173,309 of NW_027590651.1, forward strand.
CAAATGCATTGAAACCTTCACAGTGCGGGACAGTTTTGAATAAGACATCTCACTCCAGTTGCATTGCAGGATCTGGAGTTTTAAGTCTTCTATCTCAGAAAATTTCCTCCTCCCATTTCGAAAGGTTGTCCATATTTGAACAGTTCTTGCCACAAAGCTGTCAATAACATTTGATCAAACCTTTGCCGCTCTACAGCGGTACACATACGGTAAGCGAGGCCGTGCAGCTCTGATATTTAAGGATGACATCAGGGCGGCACTAAGAGATGATATAGGTTCTATGCAAAAGAAAGGTTGAATCCATTTGGGTGGAAATTAGAAATGGTAAGGAGAAAAAGTCACTGATAGGTGTAGTCCATAGGCCACCAAATAATGACATCATGGTGGGGCAAGAAATAAAAAATAAATAACTGATGAATGTAAAAATGGCACAGCAATTATCATGGGGGATTTTAATCTACACATCAATTGGTCAAACCAGGTCTGTCAGGACAGCCTTGAGGAGGAGTTCATAGTATGTCTCTGCGATAGCTTCCTTGAACAGTATGCAATGGAACCGACAAGGGGCAAGCTATCCAAGATCTGGCCCTGTGTAATGAGATGGAAATAATTAATGATCTTGCAGTTAGTGATCCTCTTGGAAGAAGTGATCTCAGTATGGTCGAATTTAAACTATAGATGGAGCGTGAGAAGGTAAAATCCAATACCAGTGTCTTGTGCTAACACAAAGGAGACTACAAAGGGATGAGGGAGGAGTTGGCTCAGGCAGAATGGGAGCAAAAACTTTAGGTGGGACAATTGAGGAACAGTGGAGGACTTTCAAAGCGATCTTTCACGGTGCTCAGCAAAAGGTATATACCAGTGATAAGGAAGGACTGTAGAAAAAGAGAAAATCAGCCATGGATATCTAAGGAAATAAAGGAGGGTATCAAATAGAAAGAAAATGCCGACGAAGTGGCAAAGATTAGTGGGAACCTGGAAGATTGGGAAATCTTTAAAGGTCACCAGAAAGCCACGAAAAAAGCTATAAAGAAAAGTAAGATGGATTATGAGAGTAAATTAGCTCAGAATATAAAAGCAGATAGCAAACGTTTCTATGAATGTATAAAACGAAAAAGAGGAGCTAAAGTAAACATTGGTCCTTTACAGGATGAGAAGGGGGGATGTCATAACTGGAAATGAGAAAATGGCTGAGGCTTTGAACAGGTATTTTGTGTCGGTCTTCACAGTGGAAGACACAAATAACATGCCAAAAACTGATAATAGAATGGCTATGGCAGGTGAGAACCTAGAAACTATCATTATCACGAAAGAGGTAGTGTTGGGCAAGTTAATGGGGCTAAAGGTAGACAAGGATCCTGGCCCTGATGGAATGCATCCCAGGGAACTAAAAGAGATGGCGGGAGACATAGCAAATGCACTAGTGGTAATTTACCAAAATTCGCTGGTCTCTGGGGTGGTTCCCGCAGATTGGAAAACAGCAAATGTGATGCCACTGTTTCAAAAAGTAGGTGGACAAAAGGCAGGTCACGATAGGCCGCTTAGCTTAACTTCTGAAGTAGGGAAAATGCTTGAATCTATCATCAAGGAAGAAATAGCGAGACATCTGCATATAAGTTGTCCCATTGGTAAGTCACACCTTGGGTTCATGAAGGGAAGGACATGTTTGACTAATGTGGTGGAATTCGTTGAGAACATTACATGTACAGTGGACAATGGGGAACCTGTGGATGTGGTGTATCTGGATTTCCAGAAGGCATTTAACAAGGTGCCGCACCGAAGACTGCTACATAAGATAAAGGTGCACGGTGTTACGGGTAATGTATTAGCATGGATAGAGGATTGGTTAACTAACAGAAAGCAAGGAGTGGGGGTAAATTGATGTTTTTCTAGTTGGCGATCAGTGACTAGTGGTGTGCCTCAGGGATCATTGTTGGGACCGCAATTGTTTATGATTGACATCGGTGATTTGGAGTTGGGGACCACGTGTAGTGTGTCAAAATTTGCAGATGACATTAAGATAGGTGGCAGAGCAAAGTGTGCAGAGGACGCTGACAGTCTGCAAAGGGATAAGTGAGTGGGCGAGGATTTGGCAGATGGAGTACAATGTTGGGAAATGTGAGGTCAAAATGGACTATTATCTAAATGGTAAAAAATTGCAGCATGCTGCTGTGCAGAGGGACCTGGGTGTCCGTGTGCAGGAATCTCAAGGAGTTAGTTTACAGGTGCAGCAGGCGATTAAGAAGGCAAATGGAATTTTGTCCTCATTGCTGGAGGGATGGAATTTAAAAGCAGAAAGGTTATGTTGCAGCTGTATAAGGTGCTGGTGAGGCCACACCTGGAGTTACTGTGTTCAGTTTTGGTCTCCTTACTTGAGAAAGGATATACTGGCACTGGAAGTGGTGCAGAGGAAATTCACTAGGTTGATTCCAGAGTTGAGAGGGTTGGCTTATGAGGAGAGAGTGAGGAGACTGGGGCTACACTCATTGGAATTCAGAAGAATGACGGGAGATCTTATATAAACATAAAATATTCTGAAGGGAACAGTTAAGATAGAAGCAGGGAAGTTGTTTCCACTGGCGGGTGAAACTAGAACTCGGGGGCATAGCCTCAAAATAAGGGGAAGCAGATTTAGGACTGAGTTGAGGAGGGGCCTCTTCACCCAAAGGGTTGTGAATCTGCGGAATTCCCTGCGCAGTGAAGCAGTTGGGGCTCCCTCATTGAACGTATTTAAGGCAAGGATAGATAAATTGTTGAACAGTGAAGGAATTAAGGGTTATGTTGAATGAATGCGTGAGTGAAGCTGAGTCCACAAAACGATCAGCCATGATCTTATTGAATGACGGAGCAGGCTCGAGGGGCCAGATGGCCTACTCCTGCTCCTAGTTCTGATGTTCTTGTGTTCTTACATAGCGGAGCAGTCACCTCGATTTCAGCTGTGCCCATTCCTTTCTTTCATCTGCTTTCAATCCATCAGCGGCGCTCTGCACAAATTAATAACTGGCTTCGCAAACAATTGACACAAATACAGCACCTTTCAGGAATAATCAGGAAAATTCCAGAGTGGCAGGTAGCTGCTGGCGAGACCAAACATAATAGCTGGTATAAATGTCCTTGAAAAATGTGGCAGGACGGTCTCCGGTGTGTTGCTGATTACAGTGAAACTCGTCTGGGAAGAAAAGCAAAATTCCTAAAGGAGGGACTGTCCTTCATTGAGCAGTGACTGAGAGGATAAGTCCAATTGCTTTGGGACATTGATCAACTGGGCCAGTGGGCTGACGAATGGCAGATGGAGTTTAATTTAGACAAATGCAAGGCGATGCGTTTTGATAGATTGAACCAGGGCAGGACTTACTCAGTTAATGGTAGGGCGTTGGGGAGAGTTACAGAACAAAGCGATCTAGTGGTAAATGTTCATAGCTCCTTGAAAGTGGAGTCACAGGTGGTCAGAGTGGTGAAGAAGGCATTCGGCATGCTTGGTTTCATCGGTCAGAAAAGGAGTTGGAATGTCTTGTTGAAGTTGTACAAGACATTGGTAAGGCCACACTTGGAATACTGTGTGCAACTCTGGTCACCCTATTATAGAAAGGGTATTATTAAACTAGAAAGAGTGCAGAAAATATTTACTTGGATGCGACCGGGACTTGATGGATTGAGTTATAAGGAGAGGTTGGATAGACTGGGACTTTTTTCTCTGGAGTGTAGGAGGCTGAGGGGTGATCTTGTAGAGGTCTATAAAATAATGAGGGGCACAGATCAGCGAGATAACCAAGATCTTTTCCCAAAGGTAGGGGAGTCTAAAACTAGAGGGCATAGGTTTAAGGTGAGAGGGGAGAGATACAAAAGTGTCCAGAGGGGCAATTTTTTCACACAGAGGGTGGTGAGTGTCTGGAACAAGCTGCCAGATGTAGTAGTAGAGGCGGGTACAATTTTGTCTTTTAAAAAGCATTTAGATAGTTACATGGGTACGATGGGTATAGAGGGATATGGGCCAAATGCGGACAATTGGGATTTGCTTAGGGGTTTTAAAACAAAGAATGGCATGGACAAGTTGGGCCGAAGGGCCTGTTTCCATGCTGTGAACCTCTATGACTCTATAATGACCGTGGCTGCAAAGTCAAAATTTTCTCCGACAACTTTTGCTCATTCCAAAACGTTGGGAGAATGTTGTCACATAATCTGCTTGCAGAGAGGAATCGCAAGGTAAATACAACTGAGTTCAGCCGAGTGTAACCCGAGGCCTGTGAAATGGGGCTCCTCTATGACTGTTACAGAGGGAAATGCATCAATCACAAAGTGAGTTCCACTGTCATTCTTTTCTTTCTTTCAATAATTTATGACTTGCTCTCACCGGTAAACAGATCTAGGTTGACGGCCATTCAGGAATATATTTCAGTTCACTGCAGTTCCAACTCCCAGAACTATAGCCCCACATTTAAAATTCAACAGGCTCCGGGTAATTCCGCGCTGAAACACCGGCCATGAGTTTGGAATACTGAGCGCCTGACCTGCAAATGGTGAAAATGCTCCTCAAACTTCAACACATCAAAGCTGGGAAAGAGTGACATTTAAAAATATTTTGACTGAAAGGTCTGAACAGATCTTGCTTTTTAAGCTGAAAAATAATTTCAAATGGAATTGGGGTGAGCATATCATGCAGGTGATGTGAAATGTACCCAAACGACATGACAGTAAAAAATTTCTATTTCTATGACAGTAAATGTTTTTACATGGGATTGCATTAGATTTCCGATCATGAGGAAACTTGCAGTTTGAGATTTGCTTTGTGCAGAATATATTCATCATTGCGACAAAGAAAAACGCAGCTGTTGCTGAGCAGGTTTATGAAGGTGGAAACATTCAGAACGCTCTGGAGAAAAACAATCCTTACAGCAGGCTGAAAAGCTGAAGCTTTGAATTTACACATCCAGGAGGTCCGAAATTACCAAAATTGTGCGATTCGTCAGCAATAAAGCTATCCACTTCGTGCTGCGCTGAATATGAAAATCTGCTGCTCGTCTTAAGAACTGCAGTCGTCGGTGGCCAGTTACCTCAGGTGATTAGAGTGTGGTCATAATAAGAGTAGAGATCTCCCTGTGCACTGTCCCTACCAAACATCCCCAATACTGGTACAGCACGGGGTTAGATAGAGGGGAAAGCTCGCTCTGCAATGTCCCATTAATCACTCCCAGGACAGGTACAGAACGGCGTTGGATACGGAGTAAATCTCCATCGACACTGTCCTCATCAATCATTCCCAAGGCAGGTACAGCACGGGGTTATACAGAATAAAGCTCTGGATCTTAGATGTGTAAGTCCTTTCTGGATATAGGATAAGAGATGCCATGATGAGAAAATCAGCCTCCACAGCATTCCATATGAGTTACATTTGCTTATCAGACGCGGTTGGACTTTCATCTTCAGTGTACCTGAAGAGTCCACCTGGAAATAATCCACCAGAGATCACAGACCCAACCCTAAAAGTATAAATGATGAAATCATTATTGGCCTTGCTTCCAATCTAAATTTACTCATGGTGACACTAATCGATACTTACTACTTCAATATAACTGGCAATTGTTCCAAACAACATTACTGGTCATTCCTCCATGTTGACAATACAGGTGGTAAAGTGTTGCTGCCTTGTTCCCAGGGAAAGCACAACGGTAATGATCTCGATGATGCACATGAGTTTGGCCTCCTCGACTATGAACTCCCTGATTGAGGTAATATATTGAGGAGTGTCACGGCTACTGAGATGCTGTGAAAATTTATACCAAACCAGCAATCTATCTGTCACCTGTTAAAAAGGAGTCAAGCTTGGGAATGATCACCCCGTCAGGACCTGGCTTTTAAAAACATAAAGCAACAGGTGTCATCGTCGAATGTCATGCAAGACTCCAATCCTAGAAAAGAGTTTGGGCTGACCTGTGAAGCATCTCTGTATGGCTTTGGGGTGGTAATAGCACATAGATAGCTCAGTGGAAAGGAACATCCAATTAAAAATGCCTCCAGGACCTTCGCCAGAGCAGAAAGAACGCACGCCCATATTGATAAAGAAGGGTTGGCGGTGATATTTGGAGCAAAATAAAATCCATCAATACATTTATTGGTGGACATTTGTGATTGTCAACAATCACGAGCCGATATTGCGACGATTCAGAGAGAACAAAGCGGTGCTATCGGTAGCATGAGCCCGTGTTCAGCCGAGGGATATATTATTCTCCCACTACAACTATCCGTTTGAACACCGGCTGGGAGGCCACGTAGCAAACGCAGTGGTCATGTGTCGCCTGCTTTAGCAGACACACCACTGATGGTGCCACAAGTAGAAGATACAGGAATGACCATGAATTCTCTGGATAGCCGTCCTGTGGCTGCACATGACATAGAACTTTGGATGCAAAATCCTGGGTCCTCTCAAAAGTGAAACAGTTAGTGCTAATGGGAGAAATGGAAAGACCAGTGCAACACCAATTCCACCCTTATCAGAGCAGAAGAGAGCAGCTCACTGTAGAGGATGGAATACTGCTCTGTGTGGCACGATGGGTTTCTCCGTGTCAGGACCGCTGTTCCATACTGGCTGAACTAAATCACAGGAGTGAACAGAATGAAGATGCTGGCCAGGAGCTATGCTGAGTGGCTGGGAGTGGACACGGACATTGTGGCGCTTGTGTGTTGTTGCCAACAATGCCAGCTGGGGCAAGTGTTGTCACCAGCAGCTCGCCTGCACCCGTGCAAATGGTTTGGCCACGGACTCTGCTCTGCATGGATCATGCAGCCCATTCATCGGTTCGATGTCTCTATTAATATTGGCGACCGATCCCAAGTGGGTGGACATCCATAGCGTGCACCCGGCGACCCACAGCGGTAACTGGAGAGAAACTTCACACCTTTTCCAAGCATAGGATCCCGGAAGTGCTGATCTCTGACAACGGGACATCACTTTTCCAGCCAGGGCTTCACCGGGTTCATGAAGTTGAATGAGATTCAACATATCAGAATGGCACCACACCATCCATTGTCGAACAGCCGAGTGGAGAGAGTGGTCCAGGCTTTAAAAGTTGCTGTAAAGAAAGCTTCCCGCAGCCTTAATAGACAACAAACTCTCCCAAATGTTACTTGATATCGGAGAAAACCCTCATACCATGATGGGAATAGTGCCTGCGGAATTGCTCACGGGCAGACGACTCCACATTTGATCTTCCTGAAACTGGTGGTAGAAGAATGGAAACGCAGCAAGAAGCTCAAAGCGGAGGCCATGGCACCAGCAGCCATGGGAGACAATTGGAGGCAGGTGAAAAAGTACTGGCTGAAAAATTACGCCAAGGTTCCCGCAGGGTACAGTTGTGTCTGAGGGGGTCCGGCATCCAATAAAATATGCGTGGGTGAGGCCATCCAGTAAAAATCGTCTGGACCAGGTGTAGGCTTCCAAAGCCCAGTTCATGCCGAAGCCAGCTATGGCCAGCCGGCCACCACCCCGGACCGGGCTCTCCATCATTCGTATTTAGGATTTTGCAGCCGGAAATGAACAGGACACATGAAGCCACGGATACTCCTTTGCTTCCTGAGAATGGAGTGAACCAACACTCTGGCACTCGCTTCATCAGAGAGGAGTGACTGTTCGATGTGCGCCACTCATGTCAGACACTGTCGGCGGAACCAGACCGGTGCCGAAACACGACAAGGGAGGCATGCGGGGCGTGAAGCACTGAGGTTCTTTGGACTTAACGTGGGAGGGGGTAACGACCTCATCGAAGCACATGAGGTTTGTCTCTTGGTGTCTCAGCTCCCTGATTGAGTTGATGATTGTCTGCTCAATCAGGGAGCCTTGCCTGTATATATGTTGAGGAGTGTCAGGGCTACTGACGATCTGGATTCTGACTTTGTACATGAAACACTTTTAAGAGTGGAACTAAGATTGTAAATAAAGGGAATCTGGTGAAGGGACAGCGGCCTCTGGGTAATTATTTCAACAATCAGACCTGACCCGTGATCCTGAGCAATGTGAGGTTGCAATTTTGCAAAGTGATACTCGGTGATTCACATGCGCAGGTAAAACATAAATCTGTTCCAGCAGAGAATCCGCCGAGGCCCTATCCCCTTTACACTCACGTACTTACCCCGATATCTCTGTAATACACACACCTTGGAACAGACACTAAGGGACAATATAGAATGGCCAGTTCACCGAACCTGCTCATATTTGGACTCTGGGGGAAAGCTGCAGGAAACCCACACTTACAAATTCCCCACAGCCACCCAACCCCATATTCGAAACTGGGACCCTGATGCTGTAAGACCGACAATATTAGGGTGAGGTCTCACCAATCACTGTATAATTAAGGCATAACATTCTTATTCGATGTTAAGTTCCTCTGATAATTAAACATATCTCTCCATCAGCCTTTTAACCCACTTTCTGAGCCTGTGTGCTAACGTCTTACAACTTATGCACTGGAAGACCCAAATCCCTCTACAACTTGGGATTCTGCAGCTGTTCTTCCTCTAAGTAATATTCCCTTTTTGATTTTTCCTTCCAGAGAGAAGAACTTCACACTTTCCTACCTCACTCTCCACCTCCAGATTGTGCACACACACAACTCTTCTAGATCCATATTCAATCTCCTCATGCCCCCCTCACGATATGTTATCTTCCATACCTTTGTGTTAAGTGCGAATCTCGACCTCCTATCTTCACTGTCCTCAATTCAATCATCCATATAAGATGGAAAAATGTAACGTGCCAGCACAGACCTCGGACAGAATGCTGGAATCAATCATGCGATTGAAACACTGAATATTTCCATTATAATATAAGGACGAACAAGATACTTACGAAAAAAGGTAACAGAGGCAGCATCACTTTGTGATGCGGAAATTAGGATTGAGAAATGTCTTGATGCTCACAGAGGCTGTAAGAATCAACGTGGACTAAAGGAGAATCACTCAACTATTGTACATAGCTCATAAACCCATGCCATCAAAAAACATGCCAGCTGTTTGCTCACAAGACTGGTGGTGATACATTAGCAGCGAGAGAGGATAAAACATCTACCAGGAAACGGGAAATCCGGATAACTGCTCTCCAATTAGGACGATAAAACTATTATTTTGCCGCTGGGATCAAATAAAGGTTCCCTAAGTATTCAGAAGGTCGATATATGACCAATGTTTTAGATGATGAGGCTGTGTGCATTGCACACAGTTGTGCTCACACTCACAAAGTGAGTAAGGGAAATGTGAGGAGGGCAGATGGGATGTTAAAAGTGTCAGGGAATGTGCAGGAAATGTCATGTTGAGTACAAACTGGGACAATTGTAGGACATACACTTTGTCAGCAGAACAGAAACACGGGCTGTTGTTTAAATGCAGAGGGACTACAGAAAATTGCAGTGGAGAAGAGCTTGTTTTTTTCATTCATGGATCAGGAAATGTCATCTTACATATACAGCAAAAAATGGAATGTTGGCCTTTACTCCAATAGGACTGCAGCTCACATCTCGGGAACTCCTGCTACAACAGGCCAGTGCATTGGTGAGGCCGCATCCAGAGTTGTTGCGGACAATTCCTCATATTTACATCGTAATAAACTTGCATTGCAGGCAGTTCATAGAATTTACTCGGCTGTTTCCAGGAATGACGGAGTTGTCGTCTGAGAATAAACTGAATAATTTGCGCCCATACCAATGGGAGTTTAGAGGAAAGAGAGCAAATCTTACAGACACATGTCATATTCTGACCCTTTCAATGTCATCGGATATTGTCATTCATGGGACAACCAAGAATGACGGGAAACCGTTCCAAAATAACATGAGAAAACTTCAGATTCTGTGTGGATAAAAGTATAGAGTCCGAATGTCAATTTACCAATGATGACGAATAACAAATGTTAATCGAGGAAAGATCAGTAAGGGAGATAAACACACTCTGATGTGGTGCAGGATGACCAGTGTGTGCTGAATTGGATATGGTGGCTGCGAGAATTCACCCCAAACAACAACAGATGTGCCTCATGTTGCTCATTGGAAAATGGCCATCTTTGAGTGAATGAAGCTTCAAATTAGCACTCATGAGAAATGACGTGGAACTTTCTTTCCAACTTAAAAACAGAGCTAAAAATAGGTCAGAACAACAGGGACTTAACACAGGTGCCGTCATCTGTTTGTTCAAAATTTCAAAAAACACTGAATAATTATGTAATTTCTAAACCCTGTGGACATTCCGCAGAGTATAAGTTAAAGACTTTCTGAAAACTACTCAAAGTTTATCTGAGGCAGATTTCCACCAGTATACAGAGAGATAGACCTCGACACGGAATACAATGCATCGTCCAATAGAGTGGGTCAAGAAAATATTCTATACGGTCATTGCTGTCGTTGGTGTTCCTGGTAAATCACAAATGCTTTAAAATTGTGTGAATCTATGTGTGAGTCTGTGCCTGCTTTTAATCTGTTCAATGTGCCATATGCTGTTTAATGCGTTATAAGCTGATCTGATGCTGACCATTGTGCAGATATCTGTGATATTTTCCCAATCGCTTGCATGATTTAATTCTGGTTCCTGCACGGAAAATCAATCTGTGGCCACAATTCCGACCAACTGTAAAGCGATTATTTCTTGAGCCCCACAGTAGGTACTGTTGAATTAGATATCAGACCACGGAAAGTTTCTGAGGGAAAGTTATAATACAGGTATCTGTGATTGTGTGTTAGATTGGCACTAACTCGAGGGGACACTGACCATGCAAAATTTGGACTCTGAGTCACAGGGAAATTGTGCTGATTGTGACTATCAGAGCATGTGAGAATGGAACAGGAGTATTGCATTAGTACCTTCCCCACTATTCAATAAGATCACGAATGACATGACTTTTTCTCAATTCGAATTTCCTCCCGTCTGGCACTAACACTTTAGTCGTTTATTTATCAAATAAATCTACTAAAATCAGCATTGAATATATTGAGTGTCACAACAGCGGCGGCTTTCTGAGGAACAGAGTCGACAGACAACTCACTTTCGGTGATTGATAGAAATAATCTCTATACATCCCAAAACTAAGAGAGGACTCTTCTTTTGACTTGGGACCTCCATTTGTAATCTCCCTTCCAAGAGGAGACTCCCACTTGGTACCCATCCTTTCAAGAGCCCTCAAGATCTCAAAAACATTAAAGTAAAATACCGCTGGTGCTGAAAAACAGGCATTGAAACAGCAAATGTGGAAACATCTCAACCAGTCTGGCAGCGATGGCACATTATCACATTGTTTGTGGGAGTGGAATGAGATGAGTTTGCTCAGCACAACAGGAGACCTACCGGGGAGAAGAGAAAAGCAGATTCAAGAATGAGGTTTTCCACGACTTGTGGAGAGTGGGGAATGGAAGCGGGAACAAGAGCCACGCGAGGATCTATCAGGGACAATATAGATCCAGACCCTGGTTCAGGGCCACTCGCTTACCTGGAAAGAGCAGGAAGAGGGATCCAGGGAAGTTTTGGGGAGTTTGAAATTAAAACAATTCCTGTCATCGCAGGAAAGTTCGAAGTTAAATGGTTGGTGATGGAGTTTACTTAGAGGTGGGGCCAGAACAGATGGTGAGACTTTCGTGTTATTTAAAGTTTTATTAATCCTACTGAAACTAATTAAAATAGGGAAGTAAATTCTTCATATTTCTAACATTATTAATGCAAGAAGTCAGGCTATTTATTTGGCAATATGTTTCAATGTTGATGAGGTTGATTAATATTTTTAGAATGTATCAATATTTGTAAGAGTTGTGGTTTATTAATGATGGTATGGTTTGTTGAAACTGTTGCTTTTATTAAAGTAGAAAGGAATAATGGCATTGAAAATTGTATATTGAGTCATTATGTTTACTCGCAGCAGTGTCCAAGTGATCAACTGCAATGAACAGTGAACAGCAGAAGCAGCACCTCTGGAATGGGCCATCATCATCTCAGGGATAATTCGGCCACAGTCAACGTTCATTCCCAGCAAAGGGAGAGGCAGAGAGAACAGTTGCAGAGCTCACTGTATCCCGAAAAAGACAGGGATTAAGTTCAATAAGAAAAAGTAAGAAAAAGTAAGGGGCCTGGAATGTGTTGCCGGGCAAGGTGGTGGAGGCGGACACACTGGGAACGTTTAAGACTTATCTAGACAGCTATATGAACGGAGTGGGAATGGAGGGATACAAAAGAGTGGTCTCGTTTGGACCAGGGAGCGGTCCGGGCTAATTGTTCTTTGTTTCTCGTTTCAAGGCTTCATTCTATGATCATCTTGCTGGTGCCAGTACAGAGCGAGACTGCGGATAGTTGGGAACCTGTCTCGGGGGCAGGGAATTCAGATGGTGTTCGAAAAGCAGAAGTGGAAATGAATAGGGTTGGGAAGCATTTTCTGATCAGGGCCAGTGTGATCTCTTGGACTCGTTTCGATCGCCTCAGGGGGTCGGAGAGGAATTTCCCAGATTTTTTTCCCCATATTGGCCCTGGGGTTTTCACTCTGGGTTTTCGCCCCCTGGAGATCACATGGTCTGGAATGGGGGCGTGGGGGTGAGTAAATAGGTTGTGATGAACAAAGCATCGTAGCTGTGAGGGACAGCTCGGTGGATAGGATATTAGGATGTAGATAGGCTGGAAAATTGGGCGGGGATCCTGGATTCAGGATTCAATCCTGGACCGGGGAGCGGCGCGGGCTTGGAGGGCCGAAGGGCCTGTTCCTGTGCTGTATTGTTCTTTGTTCTAAATATGGAGGATGGGGTGTGGAATGGACTGCCTGCAGTGATAGTGGAGTCAGACACTTTAGGAACATTCAAGCGGTTATTGGATAGGCACATGGAGCACACCAGGATGATAGGGAATGGGATGGCTTGATCTTGGTTTCAGATAAAGCTCGGCACAACATCGTGGGCCGAAGGGCCTGTTCTGTGCTGTACTGTTCTATGTTCTATGTTAACATGACGAAGGACCAGATTCACTGTCGAAAGAGAAGAGAACTTACAAACAAATCAAATAAGAGAAGCAAAGAGAGAGCAGGATAAAATAATGGCTTCTTGCTGTAAGAGAATATCACAGTTTTAGTTTGAATAACAGTTAGTCAGAGGACGATTGGGACGAATGGTGGTGGTGGTGGGGGGGCGGTGGATGATTTATGATTGGCGATATAGGTCATAGTTACCATCAAATGAAGAGTCAACATTCACTTTTAAGAGGGGAGACTGCAAATCTCAAGTACCCAATACCAACCAAGCAATCCACCTATGGGACTCATGCATCCTCAGTTTGAATTCTTATCTGTAACTCTTCCCCTCCTCCATCACCCACCTCACTGTCAGTTCAAGAAGGCCGATCACCTTCTCAAAGGCAACATGGGCTTTCACACAAAGTGTTGGCCTTATCAGAGGCGTGCCTACGCCATGAAATAATATGTTAATCAGAGTTGCTGTGTCATTTCCATGTTCTGTTCCCTTCTCTGTCTACAGTTAATTTAATGGCGATTCTGGTCCTGTTCCGGGGGAAGTGTGACCTCTCCAGCTGCACCACTCGCTACCTGGTGGCCATGGCAGCCGGGGATCTGATGGTTATTATCATTGAGATCATACTGCGGCGGTTCACCTTCTATTATTACCCACGGTGTTTCCTGGACTTGACACCCGTGTGCAGTGTAGTCAATGTCCTTCGCCGTGCAGCAATAGACTGTTCTGTCTGGTTCACCGTCATGTTCACCTTTGATCGATTTATCGCCATTGGTTCCCAGAAGCTGAAAGCTAAATATTGCACCGAAAAAACTGCGGCTGTGGTTCTTGCAACAACAACCATTCTACTCTGTCTAAAAAATGTGCCTCATTACTTAAGATATGAACCCAGTAAAGTAATCAAAAATGTATCGTGGTACTGTAAAAGTAAGAGAATCTATTACACTGATCCTCGATGGCGGGGGTTCATTAACTTTTCAACAGCATTAACTCCAATGATCCCATTCGCAGTAATTCTGATCCTTAACGCTCTGATTTTCCGACGCATTTTAATGGCCAGCCGAGCTCGCAAGTCACTGAAGGGTCAGAGCAAGGGAGACAAACACAGTGACCCAGAGATGGAGAGTAGAAAGAAGTCTATTATTTTACTCTTTGCCATATCCAGCAACTTCATAATTCTGTGGTTATTCTATGTTTTATATATGCTTGGTGTGCCAGAACTCTTTTTAGATGGCAGTGGTTATGGTATCTTTGGGGCAGTCGCCTATATGCTGCAGAGTTTAAGCTGCTGCACAAACACCTTTATTTATGTGGCCGCTCAGCCCAAATTCAGAACAGAGTTAAAGAAAATGCTGGAATATCCGTTTGTATCGATTGCTCAGTACATTGATTGAAGCAACCGTTTAAAAAAAATCCAGTGTGTAAGGGACAGGAACATGGTGGCCCTGTGAGCAGAGATATGACAGAAATCCAGCTCAAGAAGAGCAAGATGAAACTGGGGAGGAGGTGACGTAAAGTGTCTGCAGGAATGAACTGCATTAGAGGGATGTGCGCGGCGCAGGGAGAGAGAGAGCAGAAGAACCAGAGCTCTACTTCTACAAGGAGGTCAGACAAGGCGAGGAGAAGCCGCGAAGGACAAGAGGTGAACTTGACCTAACCCAGAATAAAGAGATCAGAAACAAAGTCTCGCCTGAATGTATTGATTTAAACAGTTCCTAAACTTGAAAACAGCGGAAAGGGAGGTTGTTAATTTCTCATTTCAGGGTATCTCCTGGACCGAGGGGGGTTTTTAGCTGTCAGCATGTTCCCGTTTCTGCGATTCTGTTCTGTGAAGAGGACAAGTGTGTGGCTTTCTACATGACAGTAATGTTGCAGAAACAGAGAAAGGGAGAGAGGGAAAGACAAAGAAAAAGAATCAGGGAGAGAGATAGAAACGGCTGGATGTTGTGTGTTAGAGGCAGAGGGAGCGGTGAAAGCTTCGAGTGAGGTGTGGGGGGCCTAAATGGGGGAACAGGGTCTCCATTTAATTCTGAGGGTCCCGGGATTTCACTGTCCCGGCCTCACTCTGCCTCACTCTGTACCTCTGTATAAAAACTGACCACATTTAAAACGCACTCCACGCTGTTGACTGCATCTTGTGGGATCTTGCTCACCACCAGGGGCTTCACTTTCAAAAAGCCATCATGCTTTTCATGAGGGACGTTTACCCTTTGAGGGACTGAAGGGATATATCCAGACTTGAGAAAATGCCCACTGATACAGAGGTGTGTGTGTGTGTGTGTGTGTGTGTGTGCTTGTCTGTTTTTCGGGCCGTGTGTCTTGGTGTGTTTTAATGTATGTGCGTGTGTCTGCGTGTGACAGTGTTTGTGTGTCTGTTTGTGTGCATGTGTCTATGTTTGTGCGTGCTGCACGTTGCTGTGTGTTTGTCTCAGTGTCAGTGTATGCATCACTGTGCGATTGTACTTGCGTGTGTTGGTGTGTGTGTGTGTGTGCGCACCTGTGTGTGCGTGTGAGCCCGCCTGTGTATGTGTCCCAGTATCTGTGTGTGTGCCTCAGTGTTGTGTCTCCATGTGTGTCTGTTTGTGTCTCAGTGCGTGTGTCTCAGTGTTTGTGTTTGTCTGTGTGCTTGTCTGTGTGCGTGTGTCTCTGTGAGTGCATCTCTATGCGTGTGACTGTGTGTGAGTGTGTGCATTTTTCTAGGTGTGTTTTGTGTCTGTGTTCATGTGTTTGTGTGTGTGCATGCGTGTGTGTCTGTGTCTCAGTTTATGTTTCTGTGTGTACAGCTTTATGTGTTCCGTGTGTTTGTGTGTATGTGTCTTGTTGTGTGTGCCTATATATATGTGTGTGTATGTGTGTGAGCGTGAGTGTATGTGTGTTAGTTTGTCTCAGTGTGTTTGTGTGTGCATGCATGTGTGCATGTGGGTGTGACGGGAGACAGAGTGAGGGAAGACAGTGAGGGGCGACTTTGAGGCATCGCATAGTGCGGGAATAATGCGAAGGGAAAAAGAGTGAGGGGGGAGAGAGTGAGATGGAGAGAACAAGGCGGAATAGCGCAAGAGGAGGATAGAGCGACGGGTAAAGAGTGTAACTGGAAAAGAGTTGGGGAGAATGTGAGGGAAGAGAAAGTGAGGGGGAGAGTGAGTGAGTGGGAGAAGGGTTTTAGGGTGCGAAGGAATAGTGTGATAGGAGAGAGTAAGAGGGGGAAGGAATAACGGAGTTGAGGGAGTGAGATACTGGGTAAGGGACGAGCAGATGGGGTGAGAGAGAGATTGTTGAGGTGAGAGGGGAGTTAACAGAAAGCAGAATATACTGGCCAGTTTGAATTTAATCTCAATTCATGAATTCTAACTTTCTATCTGAAGGAATTCACATCTGAGGATTCCAGTTAAAAATCCCAGTGACTCTCCCACTGTGATGCTGCTGAAGATGCTGTATTTAGTAAGAGGAAATATTATATCTCACAATGAGAAAATTAAATTTAATGCATATTTCTAGAGCAAGCAAATCCTAATTGAGTTAAGAAGAGGTTCTATGTCCATTGTCTATGTGACTGTGTATTTCACTTTCTTGTAACTAACCTATTTACTGGTTTGATACTAACACGTGGAACATGTGGTCTCTCCAAGTGTGTCACCTGCTAGTTAGTGGCCATGGCAACAGCAGAACTATTTGTCATTATTTTCGACGTGATAATGAAGCAGATTCCGCATGTTTACCTTTTACATTTTTTATTATTTGCTGCACTCTCTCAAAGTGTGCAATATCCACAGTACAATTCTTCACACAGCCACGGACTGTTCTGTCTGGTTCACCGTGACTGTCACCTTTGATAGATTTGTGGCCAGATGTTGCAGAAAGCTGAGAAGTAAACACTGCACCGTGAAATCCGCAGCGGTGGCTCTGGGAACAGTAACTGGCTTGAGCTGTTTAAAAAACATGTTCTGGTGTTTTACGTTCATAGGTTCCTATGCGTTTATAAAAAGACTATGGCTTTGTAGACTTACAGGCGGCTTTATAAGCTCCCCTATGTGGGCATCAATCGAATTGCTGCAATATATTTTAACACCTTGTATTCCACTTGTCCTGATTATAATGCTCAATACCTTCACCGTCAGAAACATTTTAGTGACCAGCAGAGCCCGCAGGAGACTCCGTGCTCAGAGCATTGAGAAGACTCACCTAGACCCAGAAATGGAGAATAGGAGGAAATCCATCATTTTACTGTTTGCTATATCAGCGAATTGTATTCTGTTATGGGCATTGTTGGTGTTTTCTTCGATACAGACACGCATGACATTTCTCCCGATTACGGATATTGCTGTGGGCTATTTTATCATAAAATTGGGCACCATGCTTCAACTTCTTAGTTGCTGCACAAACACCTGCATCTATGCAATAACACAGACAAAGTTCAGGCAGCAGGCGAAAACTATGCCAATATATCCCTTCAGTAGAATTGTGAAATGTATCCAATGATTCAAATAGATGAATAATTGAAATTTCCCATGAAGTCAAGATCTAATTTCACTTGTAAATGGACCAATTCTTTTAAGTTGTAGACAGCGTGTGGTTGGTTCATGTCACTGCCCATGTGCAGCAACTGTCCCTGAACTAATAGAACATGTGGTGCATCTTAATCTATAATAGGAAAGGTTGGGGGGGGGGATGGTAGGGGAATGACAGAGCGAGGGGGTGGGGGGTGGGGGGAGTGGGGTGCAGAGCCTGTCATTATGGCAACAGAACTGGCTGAAGAATATCTCTATTGCAATAGGGATGGAATGCAGGCAAAATGATGGTAGCAGAGCAGGGCGGAGGATTGCCGCTAATCAAACAAAGCATGGAAGGTGCCAGGACTGTGCTGGCAGAGCATGGGTCAGAGCGCGATGTGTTTTCACAGAGTAGGGATGGGACCTGTCACTATGGTAACATGTTGATGAGTATCTGTATTGGGGCACGTTTGGAATGATGTTAATCTCTGAGTAACACAATACAAATTGTGCTCCCATTGTGGTGAAACGTGCAGCCGTGGGATATCTCTTTAGTTGCAGCGATGTGGTGTGGCAGTTTGCAGCTGGAATTGGAGGATCTGTTTATGTTGGTATGCGTTAACAATATTTCTGTGTCTATGTTAGATTTTCTGCCTATTAGATTCAGGGCCCCCATTAGTTTCAGGGTCTTTGTCAGTATAAAGGTCTCTTTCAGTTGCAGCAACATTAATTGCAGTCTCACTGAAGTGCCCCCATTCCAGACCCCTCCCCCTTCAATCACTGCAAATCACAAACACTTTTAGAACAGTACAATTGCATCTAATGGGAACTCTCTGCTTGGACATTGTCATGTGAGTGTACCTTAAAGCAATGTAAATGCCACGCAGCTTACAGCTTCAGCTATGTCAGTGGGGGGCTGCAGCTAAGCTGCGGCAGTCGGGTGATAGGGTTCTTTTCCTTTAGGCTTTCAGCTATGTTTTTGGAAGCAGTTTACCTGCAAGTTAAGAAGCAGACTGATTTTCTCCCTGTTTTTTTTTCTCTTTGTTTTGTTCTGCCTTAAAGGATCTGTGTTTTGGGAAAATAGATTCGACTACAACCTCTTCTGACTTTCTTCACAAGGAAAACGTGTCAAATAGGAACAGGAGGAGACCATTCAGCCCATCGAGCCTGCACCGACAACAGTCCCACCTTATCCCCGTAACACCTCACACTTACCCTGCTAATCCCCCCGAAACTAGGGTCAATTTGTCATGGCCAATTCACCTAACCCTCACATCTTTTGACTGTGGGAGGGAACCGGAGCACCCGGAGGATACCATGACCAGCCATGATTACAATGGATGGCACAATGGATCACCGTTTATCACAGGCTTTGAATTGAGGTCTAGTCACATCGGCCTTGAATTGAGGACTTGTGACATACAACTGGAATTGAGGCCTAGTCACACATGCCTTGAATTGAGGCTTAGTAACGCGGGCCTTGAATTGAGGCCGAGTAACACACAACTTCAGTTGAAGCCTGGTCATACAGGCCTTAAACTGAGGTCTAATCCGCAGGTCTTGTGCTGAGGTCGAGTCACACAGAACTTGAATTGAGGCCTAGTCACACAGAACTTGAATTAAGAACAAGTCACACAGGCCTTGAATTGAGGCCTAGTCACACTGGCCTTGAATTGAGGCCTTTTAACATAGGCCTTGAATTGATGCCTGGTCACACAGGCTTTGAATTGAGGCCCAGTCAGAAAGGCTGCATTATACCTCAGGTACAAAGAACAAGTCCCTCTCCCACTGCCCCCCACCCTCCGCCCCCACCTCACCCACCCCCAGTGACACTGAACAATCCTTTCCATCCACAAATCCCACCACCCTGTCTAAAAACACAAGCAGAACTCTGCCTTTCCCCAGGCTCAGGAATGTGAATTTCAGCTCCCTCTCCCTCCCGAGTGCTTCACAGTGAGAGAGGGAGACTGAGAATGTTACAAAGAGAAACTCAGTAAAAGTAGATTGAAGCGCTGCCCTGGGCTCTCACACAGCACCGTGACATTACTGAGAGTAAAACACAGGCACTGTCCAATTGGCCAATTAAACCGGGTCCCAATCGCAGCCTTTTCCATTCCAAGCCCCTGTGAGAACTCGATCGAAACGCCCTCTCTGCAGCTCTGCCTTACCCTGTTCCTATCTATATCCCACCCTCATTTCCCTCAGTCTTTTATGTTTAAAATGTGGACACTGTTGCAGTGTGAGGAATATGGGGCAGGGATAAAGAGGCACAGAGCATGAACACACAGCAAGATCTCCCCCCCCCCCCCCCCCCCCCACACACACAGTCTGAACATGTCCAGATACAACGTGATTTTAAGTGTGGATTTCGGTAAAGCGAGTGGACAATGAGGGACCGCACCTCTCCCTCTCTCTCTCTCTCCCTCCCTCCACCCCTCTTCCTTCCACCCCTCCCCAGTTAAAATAATGACAAGTCACTCCAGGTTTGGTGCTGTTTGTACATTTGACATGAACAGGGAACCTTCCACTTCTAGCACAGTCACTCCTCTCTGATTCCCTCTCTCTTTTACCTCCACCATCTCTGCCCCTATCCACCTCTCTCTCTCTCTCTCTCCTGCACTTGATGATCTATCTCTGTTCTCTCTCTCTCTCTGCCCGCTTATCTCCCCCTATCTCTGTACATACCCATCGCCCTCCTCTCTCTCTCTCTCTCGCCTGCTCTGGATAATCTCTCTCTCTCTCTCGCCTGCTCTGGATAATCTCCCTGTCTCTCTGACGATGAATCTGGATTGAAATGCTCTCTGAAAGGTTTCTGTCTGACCATTTTAAATCATGTCACCCTGTGACCACTGTTTGTGTTGATCACTGATTCACATTGAGAAATGAGGCTGGGGGCAGTGGTGGGAGATGGAAGCAATCACAGTCAGTTGTCAGTACACTGAACTTGGGGAGTGGAACCACAGTCTCCCAGCAGGATAGGCTGCCCCTTCCACCCTCCCCCCGCCCTGCCCCTTCCACCCTCCCCCCGCCCTGCCCCTTCCACCCTCCCCCGCCCTGCCCCTTCCACCCTCCCCCCGCCCTGCCCCTTCCACCCTCCCCCCGCCCTGCCCCTTCCACCCTCCCCCCCCCCACCCTGCCCCTTCCACCCTCCCCCCGCCCTGCCCCTTCCACCATCCCCCCGCCCTGCCCCTTCCACCCTCCCCCCGCCCTGCCCCTTCCACCCTCCCCCCGCCCTGCCCTTTCCACCCTCCCCCCGCCCTGCCCCTTCCACCCTCCCCCCACCCTGCCCCTTCCACCCTCCCCCCCCACCCTGCCCCTTCCACCCTCCCCCTTCCACCCTCCCCCCACCCTGCCCCTTCCACCCTCCCCCCCGCCCTGCCCCTTCCACCCTCCCCCCCGCCCTGCCCCTTCCACCCTCCCCCCGCCCTGCCCCTTCCGCCCTCCCCCCGCCCTGCCCCTTCCGCCCTCCCCCCGCCCTGCCCCTTCCACCCTCCCCCCGCCCTGCCCCTTCCGCCCTCCCCCCGCCCTGCCCCTTCCACCCTCCCCCCGCCCTGCCCCTTCCACCCTCCCCCCGCCCTGCCCCTTCCATCCTCCCCCCAACCTGCCCCTTCCACCCTCCCCCCACCCTGCCCCTTCCACCCTCCCCCCACCCCGCCCCTTCCACCCTCCCCCCACCCCGCCCCTTCCACCCTCCCCCCACCCTGCCCCTTCCACCCTCCCCCCACCCTGCCCCTTCCACCCTCCCCCCGCTCTGCCCCTTCCACCCTCCCCCCCCCCCCCCCCCCCCCATTAAAACAGCAAATCACATTGGGATTTTCTCTGAGATTTATACAAGATGCAACACCGAGGCAAATGGAGCAGCGGGGAAGGACTGCAGGAAAGTGAGTGGAAAAGGGACCCACAGCTTTCCTTCCCCCTCACCCTCTCTTCGTCGTGCTCACTCCCCTCCTCTCTTTCTCCCTCTCTCTCCCCCCTCCCTCCTCCTCCACCTCATTCTCTCCCCTTCACTCTCTCTCTCCCCTTCAATCTCTCTCCCTTATCCTCTGTCCCCCTTACCCTCTTCCACTCACCCTCTCTCCCCTTCTCACCCCCTCCCACTTCACCCTTTCTATTTTCTCCCCCTCACTCGCTCTCCCCTCACTCACTCTCCCCCTCACTCACTCTCCCCTCACTCACTCTCCCTTCACTCACTCCCCCCTCACTCGCTCTCCCCTCTCTCTCCCTGTGACTCTTTCCCTGACAATCTCTCCCCTCACTCTCACTCCCCCTCACTCATCTTCACCGGCTCCCCCCTTCACTCTCTCCCCCCTCACTCTCTCCCCCCTTCACTCTCTCCCCCCTTCACTCTCTCCCCCCTTCACTCTCTCCCCCCTTCACTCTCTCCCCCCTTCACTCTCTCCCCCTTCACTCTCTCCCCCCTTCACTCGCTCCCCCCTTCACTCGCTCCCCCCTCACTCTCTCTCACCTCATGCTCTCTCCCCCTCATTCTCTCTCCTCTCTTCCTCTCACTCTCTCCCCCTTACTCGCTCTTCACCTATTCTCCCCCTCGCACTCTCTCACCCTTCACCCTCCCTAACCTCACTCTCTCCCCTCAGACTCACTCCCCCTCACTGTCTCTCCCTCACAATATCATCCGTTCAATCTCACCTCCTTATTCTATCTCCCCCACCGCCTCACACTCTCCCCTTCACTATTCCACTCACACTATCCCCCTCAATCACTTCCCCACTCTTCCCCTTTCACTCTCCCACTCACTCTCTCTCCCCTCAACCTCTCTCCCTCCCACTTACCCTCTCTCCTCCTCACTCCCTCCCCCTCACTTTCTTCCGCTTCATGCCCTCACACACAGGCCTCTCCCTCAGTGTCCTCCACACTTAATTCCCCCTCACACTCTCTCTAACCCTCACTCACTGCCCTTCATTCTCTCCCCCTCAATCCCTTCCCCTTCACTCTTCCCCCTCAGTCTCTGCCCTCACACTCTCCCGCCTCACACTCCCCCTTTACTTTCCGTCTTAGTCTCTCTCCCCTCACACTTTCCCCTCATTCTCTCCCCCTCACTGTCTTGCCACTCAGTCTTTCCCATCACACTATCCCGCCTCAGACACTCTCCTTTACTTTCCATCCCCTCAGCCTCTCCCACTCACTCCCCTCACTCTCTCGCCATCTCCCTCTCTCTTCTCTTCAATCAATCTCCCTGTCACTGTCTCCCCTCACACTTTCCCCCTCACTCGCCCTCCGCTGTCCCCTCACTCACTCTGCCCATCTCTCTCCCCTCACTCCATCTCCCTTTGCTCCCTACCCTCACTCACTCTCCCCCCCTCACTCGCTCTTCACTTAATCTCCGCCTCTCTCTAGCTCCTCTCACTCTCTCCCTGTCAGTCCCTCTCCCCTTACTCTCTCCCCGTCAGTTTCACTCCTCTGACTCTCTCTCCCTCACTCACTCCTCACATTCTCTCCCCCTCCACTCTCTTCCCTCACTTCGATCTCCCATTGTGCTCTCCCCTCCCTATCTCCCCCCTCACTCACACTTCACCTACTCTCCCCCTCACGACCTCTACCCTCACTCTATCTACCCTCACTTTCTCCCCCCTCAGAATCACTCCCCCCTCACCCTCTCTACTGGTCAATCTCTTCCACCGCACTCTATTCCCCTAAATCTTTCCCCTCACTCTCTCACTGAACCCCTCTCACTCTGTTCAACCTCACTCTCTCCCCCACCCTCTCTCCCCCTCATTCTCTTCTCCCTCAGCCTCTCGTCTCCTCACTCCCTCCCCCTTTTCTCCCTCACTTTCCTCCCCCTCATTTTTTTCCACACTCCCTCCCCTCACTCTTTCCCCTCTCTCCTCCTTACTTTCTTCCTCCTCACTCTCTCTCCTTCAATCTCCCCTCATTCTCTCCCTTCAGCTTCTCTCCACATCACTTTCGTCCCCCTCATTCTCCCCCTTCATTCTCTCAATCCCTTCTCCTTCACTCTCTCCCCCTCAGTCTCTGCCCTCAAACTCTTCTCATTACTGTCTCTCCCTTAGTCTCTCTCTCCCCTCATTATCTCCCCCTCACTTTCTCCCCGTCACTTTCTTCGCCTTCACTCACTCACCCGATTCTCTCCCTCTCAGTCTGCTATCACACTATCCCACCTCAGACACTCTCTTTTACTCTCCCCTCAGCCTCTCTCCTGCTCACGCTGTCTCCCCTCACTGTTCCCCTCACTAACTCTCCTCACTCTCTCCCCCTTCCTCTCAATCTCACTCCCTCAATCTCTCGCTTCCCCCCTCTCTCTCTGTCCATCACTCTCTCCTCTTATTCTCCCCCCTCACTCTATCTCCTGTCACCCTCTCTCCATCAGTCTCTCTCCCCTTACACTCTCCCTGTCCCTCCTCTGACGATTGCTCCCTCATTCATTCCTCACCTTCTCCCTTCCCCCCTCTCTTCAATCTATCGATTTCCCATCGCGCTGTCCCCTCACTCACTCTTCACCTCCTCTAGCTCACTCTATCTGCCCTCACTTTCTCCCCCTCACAATCACCCCTCCTCACCCTCTTTACCCCTCACAATATCTCCCGTTCAATCTCTGCATCTCACTCTATTCCCCTAAATCTCTTCCCTCTCACTGCCTCCCCCTCACTCTTTCTCCCTCACCCTCTCTCCCTCTCAGTCTATCTCTCATTCTCTTCTCCCTCAGCCTCTCATCCCCTCACTCCCTCCCCATCACTTTATTCCGAACTTTCTTCCCCCCTCACTCTCACTCCAGCTCACTCTCTCCCCATCACGCTCTCACCCCTCACATCCTGTTCCCTTACTCTCTCTCCTCTCACTCTCCCCATCACTCTCTCTCCTCTCACTATCTCTCTCCCTCACTTGGTCTTCACCTATTCCCCTCTCACTCCCTCTCCCCTCACGCTAACTGCCATCATGCTCTGCCCTCACATTCCCCCCCCCAACCGCTCACCCTCACTCCGGCCTCACTCGCTCTTCACCTACCCTCCCCTGCACTCTCTCCCCTGCATCCTCGTGCTGTCTCCCCCTCACTGACTTCACCCTCACCTTTTTCTCCCTCACCCTCTACCTCTCATTCTCTTCTCCCTCAGCCTCTCATCCCCTCATTCACTCCCCATCAGGTGCTCCCTCACTTTCTTCCCACTCACTCTCCCCCTCAATTTCTTCCCCGTCACTCCCTCCTCCTCAATTTCCCCCTCACTCCCTACACCTCATTCTCTTCCCCCTCACTCTCACTCCAGGTCACTCTCGCCCCGTCACACCCTCCCCTTACTTTCTGTCCTCTCACCCTCCCCATCATTCTCTCTCCTCTCACTATCTCTCTCCCTCACTCGCTCTTCACCTATTCCCCCCTCACACTATCTCCCATTACACACTCTTCCCCCTCTCTCCTCCCTCACTCGCTCTTCACCTACCCTCCCCCTCACTCTCTCTCTCATTCAGTGCATTTAAGACAGAGGTAGTCACTTTCTTGATTGGTCAGGGGATCAAATGTTATGGGGGAAAGGTGGGAGAATGGGGTTGGAAACTTATCAGCCGTGATTAAATGGTGGAGGAGACTCGATGAGCAGAATAGCTGAATTCTGCTCCTGTATCTTATGGTCTTTTCAGTTTCACGCTCACTGTTAGCTACAGTATTTACACTTGTCCCCCGCTCTTTATTAGCTTGTGTACGTATTAGTTTCAGCATTCCAATGATTCACAAATAGCATTTAACTAAATAACCAATAAGCATTTAATTGTAAATAACTACAGTTATACAAATGATAAAATTAGGAATATCCATTACAATTACAGAGCAGCAACATCTGTCATGGTAAAATAAACAGTTTGATAAATAATGGTAATATCTGACATCATGCATCTGTCCTGAGATCTCTGGGATAATCCAAAATAAATCATACATTCAGAAATTAAATAAAGCTGAGGTGAGTGTGCAGGAACAGAGTGAAATTGTGAATTCTAGCTTTCTATGCTCTCGCTCTGCATCTGCTCAGTGAGATATAAGGAACAAGGAAAGAGGGAATCGCATTTCCGAGGCTCTGATCCTGTGCAATGCTGCGCCAGTGTTCCTGTGTTGCTTTCGTTCGAGGGATGTCGGTTTCAGAGGAAATGTTATCACTTGTTGTCCAACTTCAATTTCATTTGGTGATGGGGTGCTGAGAATTCATTAACCGCTGTCGTGCATGGGTTTGTGATGTGTTTCTGTGGGTGTATGGCTGCGTGTTGTGTGTATTTAACAGAGATTCTGTGTTTTTCTCTCTAAGTCTCTCTGTGTGTTTTTCTGTCCCTGTGAGCATGTGTATAAGTTTGTCTGTGTGAATGAGTGTGTGGGTGTCAGTGTGTGCATCTGGAGGGATGTGTGTAGGATGTGCAGATGTGTGTATGTGTATGTCCGTGTGAGACAGTTTCCATGATTATGTCTCTGTGCGAGATTATATGTGAGATTATGCTTGTGATTGTGTGCTTTTACGTGGGGATGTCAGTGCCTGTGAGAGATTGAGATTATAAAACAGAAACACATTCCACCTTTGGAACGGAATCACGTTAATCAACCTGTGCATTTGAGATGTGAACAGTTCCAGAAATAATTGAAGCAACATTTACCGTGTGAATGTGTTGTGGGTTAAGGAATGGTCACCCTGCTTCAACACTGAAACTGTCCCAGATAAATATGTGGGAACTTTTGTTGAGGTTGATAATTGGCAGGGTAAACGGGAGGGGGGCGAGAGTGGAATGAGAGCATTTGGATTCCAACTGAGCTGCTCTCTGTATCACCGAAACCTGTGGAATTGGAAAGCAAGAGCTGCAAAAGGGGAATAGTTTGTTTGGAAATTATTTTCTTTTCGAACACGGACAAAATGTGATTAAAGGTGGTAATTGTGTCTCAAAATGTTTATATTTCCAATTTTCAAAGAATCAGTCTGTGAGATTGAGACAATTATCTTGGAAACATTAAAAAAAAAATTTAAAAACTGATCCACTGTGTAAGATTAAACACTGACAATGTCTGACACAGGAATTACAGAGTGCAGCAGAGTTTACCCACTCCCATTCTGAATGGGATTAGTGTCTGATAACTGCACCAAATGTACACATTACAGTCTGAGATCATCCCCAACTACAATCTCCAGACAATATCTCCCATAGGGAATGAGGGAACAGAGTTCATGTACAGTGTCTGGTGATAAAAGGGTTAATTCACCAGCCGGGGTTCCTGCTGCAAACTCCAATCCCTGTCAATATTGTTCAATATTCACGCTGCAGTAACCGGTTCCCAGATGCAGACATGGGACTTACTGAACTTGTCTGAGGCTCACAGAGAGCAGCGCCTGCAGTAGCTGTGAGCCGCCAGCAGATGGTGGCATTGTGTCACTTTAATCACCAGATAGTGAAAGAGGTTTTGAGGAGAGGCTGGTGGAGCCTTTAATTCATTCACAGAGACAGAGAGGAAACTCTGACAAGATTGACCAATCTGCCCTCTGCTGGATACTGTCAGAATCACACACACACTGTTCTCTCTCTGGAGAATGATCTCTGCTGCTCCATTTTGAAAGGAGGGTGAAGTCTCTGTTGCTGAGAACACTTTGACAACACATTGCTGCTTAAACAATGGTTTGCAGCAATCTTTCCTTCAATGTGGAGACTAAAACTACAACAGTTTTCCAGCTGGGAAACCAGGTAAGCAGGGAAATCAGTGCCAGGCTGGAGGGGCTGATGGAATAGGGAGGGAGAGGGGCAGGAATGAAGGGTTTGGAAGGAGCTGTCGAAGATCTTCACAATTCAGGATTTCACTGTAACCGGTGGAGCAGCAATGTTTATAGATTGAAATGTTCACACTGTCACTGTCAGTCCCCGTCTGGATCCCCGCAGCGGCTCCAGCTGTCGCTTTCCATTTGGACTGAACTGATTTCCCTGCAGCCTGAAACAGAGTAAAGATGAAACAGGAAATAAACAGATTGAACAACAGAGTAAATAACAGGAGACTGGAGTTAATGGGATAAATCTTCTGGTCTCTGGATCGCCAGAGGCCAGACACACATCCGAAGATGAGCATCGGGACCCTGTGGATGTCCTGACGCACTGATCTACCTGGGAATTGTCCCAGAGGTATTAACTACTATTGGGGAACTCCCCTGCTGCAGTTAGAGTCAGATACTTGGGACAGATCCACAAAGTTTACCTGGATAGTTACTCAGGTAATGTTAGACAGCTCACCACCTGGGCTAATACCTGAATAGCACAACCGAGTCCCCCAATCACTTCCCACTGATCCCCATACTCCACCTCCCACAATCCGACTAGACCCACTCATAGAGTCACAGAGGTTTACAGCATGGAAACAGGCCCTTTGGCCCAACTTGTCCATGCCACCCTTTTTTTAAAAAACCCTGAAACTAATCCCAATTACCCGCATTTGGCCCATATCCCTCTATACCCATCGTACCCATGTAACTAGACAGCTATATGAACGGAGTGGGAATGGAGGGATACAAAAGAGTGGTCTAGTTTGGACCAGGGAGCGGCGCGGGCTAATTGTTCTTTGTTTCTCGTTTCAAGGCTTCATTCTATGATCATCTTGCTGGTGCCAGTACAGAGCGAGACTGCGGATAGTTGGGAACCTGTCTCGGGGGCAGGGAATTCAGATGGTGTTCGTAAAGCAGAAGTGGAAATGAATAGGGTTGGGAAGCATTTTCTGATCAGGGCCAGTGTGATCTCCTGGACCCGTTTCGATCGCCACAGGGGGTCGGAGAGGAATTTCCCAGATTTTTCTTTTCCCCATATTGGCCCTGGGGTTTTCACTCTGGGTTTTCGCCTCTCCCTGGAGATCACATGGTCTGGAATGGGGGGGTGGGGGTGAGTTAATAGGTTGTGATGAACAAAGCATCGTAGCTGTGAGGGACAGCTCGGTGGATAGGATATTGGTATGTAGATAGGCTGGAAAATTGGGCGGGGATCCTGGATTCAGGATTCAATCCTGGACCGGGGAGCGGCACGGGCTTGGAGGGCCGAAGGGCCTGTTCCTGTGCTGTATTGTTCTTTGTTCTTTGTTTGTTAACTAGCTAAATGCGTTTTGAAAGATAAAATTGTACCCGCCTCTACTACTACCTCTGGCAGCTTGTTCCAGACACTCACCACCCTGTGTGTGAAAGAATTGCCCCTCTGGACACTTTTGTATCTCTCCCCTCTCAACTTAAACCTTTGCCCTCTAGTTTTAGACTCCCCTACCTTTGGGAAAAGATATCAACCAACTAGCTGATCTAAGCCCCTCATTATTTTATAGACCTCAAAAGGTCACCCCTCAGCCTCCTATGATCCAAGGAAAAAAGTCACAGTCTATTAGCCTCTCCTTGTAACTCAACCCATCAAGTCACAATAGCATCCTAGTAAATCTTTTCTGCACTCTTTCTAGTTTAATAATATCCTTTCTATAATAGGGTGACCAGAATTGCGCACACAGTATTCCAAGTGCACCATTTTGTATCTCTCCCCTCTCATGTCATACATTAACAGTCACAGTCAGAGCATCTAATCAGTGTCCATGGACACATCAACTGCACTGCCCTCATCGACCTTCTTGGTTACCCCTTCAAAAAACTCAATCAAATTTGTGAACATGATTTTCCACTCACAAAGCCATGCTGACCTTCCCGAATCCGTTCTTGCATCTCTAAATGCCTGGAGATTCTGTCTCTCAAAATACCTTCCAACAAGTTACTCACCACAGATGTGAGGCTCACTGGCCTGTAGTTCCCAGGCTTTTCCCTGCAGCCCTTTTTAAACAAAGGCACAACATTTGCCACTCTCCAATCTTCAGGCACCTCACCCGTGACTATCGATGATTTAAATATCTCAGCTAGGGGACCCGCAATTTCCTCCCTAGCCTCCCACAACGTCCTGGGATATATCTCATCAGGTCCCACAGATTTATCGACTTTGGTGCGCTTTGAAACTTCCAGCACCTCCTTCTCTGTAATACGTACACTCCTCAAGACATCAATATTTATTTCCCCAAGTTCCTGTAACATCCATGCTTTTCTCAACAGTAAATACTGATGAGAAATATTCATTTAGGATCTCACCCATCTCTTGTGGATCCACACATAGATTGCCTTGTTGATCCTAAAGAGGCCCTACCCTCTCCCTTGTTACTCTTTTGCCCTTTATGTATTTGTAGAAGCTCTTTGGATTCTCCTTTGCCTTATCTGCCAAAACAATCTCATGTCCCCTTTATGCCCTCCTGATTTCTCTCTGAACTCTACTCTTACACCCCCTATACTCTTCAAGAGATTCACTTGATCCCAGCTGCCTATGCACGTCATGTGGCTCTTTATTCTTCTTGACCAGGGCCTCAATATCCCGAGTCATCCAGGGTTCCCGACTTCTGCCAGCCTTGCCCTTCACTCTCAGAGGAATGTGTTCACCCTGAACCCTGGTTAACACACTTTTGAAAGCCTCCCACTTACCAGACGTCCCTCTTCCTTCCCACAGACTCCCCCAATTAACTTTTGAAAGTTCCTGCCTGATACCATCAAAATTGCCCTTGTCCCAGTTTAGAATATTAACTTTTGGGACAGACCTATCATTCTCCATAGCTATCTTAAAACTAATAGAATTATGGTCACTGGTCCCAAAGTGATCCCTCACTAACACTCCTGTCACCTGCCCTTCCTTATTTCCCAAGAGGAGGTCAAGTTTTGCCCCCTCTCTAGTCGGGCCATCCACATACTGAATGAGAAATTCCTACTGAATACACTCAACAAATTTCTCTCCATCCAACCCTCTAATACTATGGCTGTCCCAGTCAATGTTGGGAAAATTAAAATCTCCGACTATTACCGCCCTATTTTTCTTGGAGCTATCTGTAATCTCCTTACATATTTGCTCCTCAATTTCCCGCTGACTATTTGGGGGCCTATAGTACAACCCTATCAAAGTGATTTCCCCCTTCTTATTTCTCAGTTCTACCCATATAGACTCAGTGGCCGAACCCTCGGATATATCCCCTCTCAGTACGGCCGTGATGCTTTCCCTAATCAAAAGTGCAACTCCCCCTCCTCTTACCCCCTGTTCTATCTTTCCTGTAGCATCTGTACCCTGGAACATTGAGCTGCCAGTCCTGTCCCTCCCTTAGCCATGTTTCAGTAATTGCTCTAATATCCCAGTCCCATGTACCCATCAATGCCCTGAGTTCATCTGCCTTGCCCGTCAGGCCTCTTGCCTTGGAATAAATGCAGTTTAATCTGGACTTTCCTTGCTCTCTGTCTTGCTTCTGTCTGATCTGTCTGGTACTAGGATTACTGACACTGCCTTTACTAATTAATGTGCTCTCTTTAACTTCCGTGCTGTCCTCAAACTTCTGTTTTGTCTCCCTCCTGCTTTGGATCCCACCCCCCTGCCAAACTAGTTTAAACCCTCTCGAGCTGCTCGAGCAAATCTCCCGCCAGGATGTTAGTCCCCCTCCAGTTCAAATGTAACCCATCCCTCTTGAACAGATCAGCCCTTCCCCAGAAAAGATCCCAATGATCCAAAAATCTATATCCCTGCCCCCTGCACCAGCTCTCAAGCCAGGCATTCATCTGCCTAATCCTCCTATTCCTACTCTCACTAGCACGTGGTACCGATAGTAGTCCTGAAATTACTACCTTCGAGGTCCTACACGTTAGCCTTCTGCCTAACTCTCTGTATTCACATTTCAGGACCTCATCCCTTTTCCTACCTATGTCGTTGGTACCAATATGTACAACGACCTCTGGCTGCTCACCCTCCCCCTTCAGAATGTCCTGCAATCGCTCAGAGACGTCCTTGGCCCTGGCACCAGGGAGGCAACACACCATCCTGGAGTCTCGATTGCGGCCACAGAAACGCCTGTCTGTGCCTCTAACTAGCGAGTCCCCTATTACTGCTGCTCGCTTGCTCTTTGCCCGACCCTGTCCCACAGCAGAACCAGCTGTGGTGTCACAGGCCTGGCTGCTGCTGGTATCTCCCCCTGACAGGCTATCACTCCCGTAAATCATCTCTACCTCCCCTCCCGCCCGACTACCTCCCACTAGCCCTTGAACAAATCTGACTAAACCTCCCAACTTGGCCTCATCCGTCCCAACCTCTCCTGACCTGACATAGAAACATGGAAGATAGGAGCAGGAGGCGGCCATTTGGCCCTTTAAGCCTACTCCACCATCCATCACAATCATGGCTGATCATCCAACTCAAAAGCCTAATCCTGCTTTCTCCCCATAACCTTTGATCCTGTTCGCCCCAAGTGCTGTATGCAGTCGCCTCATGAATACATTCTTGACTATATCTCTGACTTAAACTGATTACTCAAGAAGCAACCCCAACCCACTACTCTCCAAAGCTATTAACCAATCCCAACCCCCGACCAAATCTAACTGGACACCCAACAACATTACCAACTCCCAGCCACCATCCAAACTGCTGATTAACCCTCCAACCCAACACAACTCGACCACCCTACCGACACCCAGAACTAATCCTTGAACCTCTCCCCAGCTCCCTGACTAACCATTCATCCAGCGACACATCAACCCATTCACTCCCACAATCAACTAACACTTATGGAGCTCCCCGGGGTCACTGTGCTGCAAATAAGGTGTGCTTGCTCTACGACTCGACTCTGCTCTGATGGAGATCGCCGGGGTCACTGTGCTGTAAATAGGGTGCGTGCTCTCTCTTCCCCGACTCTACTCTGGTGGAGCTCCCCGGGGTCACTGTGCTGTAAATAGGGTGTGTGCTCTCTCTTCCCCGACTCTTGTCTGCTCTGATGGAGCTCCCAGGGTCGCAGTGCCGAAGATTCTGGGAGAAAAATGCAGCAGTTTCAGGTTGGGAGAATTTTTAAACATACCGGCAATCTGCTTACCATTGTTGCTGCTTGGAAGATTCAGGCCCATTTATATTTTAAATCCATTTATATTTTAACTGTTACACTAAAAATTCACACAAACACTCACCTGATCTCCTCCAGACTCCTGCAGGTCAGTATGAGGCGGCGGAGAGCAGGGACAGATTGATCTGTGAAGGAGTTTGATTCCAGGTACAGAATCCTCAGTGACTGGTTTGTACTGAGAGCGGAGGCGAGATCCTCGGCACAAGAATCTGTGAGAGCGTTATTATACAGACTGGAGACCAGAGAGAGGAATAACAGGAATCAGGCTCAATCCCCAGTGTTTTAAATAATACTGTTAATAACAATATTAATGTATTGTATCAGACATTCCAAAAACACAACCTGCATTTCTGTAGAATGAGGAAATACTCAATGCTGAAAATGAAATATAAATAAACTGGAAATGCTCAGCAGGTTCGCTAAATACATGTGAAGAGAGAAACAGGGGTAAAGTTTGAGCTTCCATTGGAACTGGGAACGGGCAGTGAATTGACAGGTTTGAAGTGACAGCGGTGGGTGGCTGGGGAAGAAACAAAGAAAGGACAAACTGGAATTACAGGAGTGATTAAATGATAAAAGTGATGATGGGACAGGACCACAATCACAGGATCCCCATGTCCTTACTCGGAGTGGCTCGGGAGGGACATGGGATGGTCAGTGGTTTGGGAATGCAGTTTGTGGTGAGGTTGAAGATAATGGCTGTGATTTTACCAGAAGCTCTGAAGTCCCAGCATGGGGATTGGAAATGGGTGGTGTGTCCGTGTGGGCAGGATAGGCAGAGTTATGAAGGTGATATTGTCAGAGGCGGACAATTAACGGCTGGCAGAGGAAAAGCAGTTTTCCTTATTCATAACTGACGCCAATAGTAATGGGCAGTGTTTTTTATACAAATACCAGTGGTGAAATTATATTGTTGAATATTCAGTTATTATAAAC
Source organism: Mustelus asterias (assembly GCF_964213995.1). Classification (NCBI taxonomy): domain Eukaryota; kingdom Metazoa; phylum Chordata; class Chondrichthyes; order Carcharhiniformes; family Triakidae; genus Mustelus; species Mustelus asterias. The sequence goes on from NW_027590651.1 coordinate 206,602, forward strand.
ACAATCTCACACAGTCTGCTACTTACTGCAGTTTCTGTATTTTACATTCCGGATTCCTCAGAGCCACAGACAGCAGTTTCACTCCTGAATCTCCCAGTTTATTGACACCCAGATTCAGATCTATCAGTGAGCGGTTTGTACCGAGAGCAGAGGCCAGGTCCTCGGCACAAGAATCGGTGAGATTGTTACCACGGAGACTGGAGATCAGAGAGAGAAAAATAACAGGAATCAGGGTAAATCCACAGTGTTTTTAAGAATAAGATCATTAACAATAATAATGTACAGCGCGGGACATTCAAGAAACACAACTTCAGTTGATAGGAGTTTTAGACTCTCCTACCTTTGGGAAAAGATATTGACTAACTAGCTGATCTGTGCCCCTCATTATTTTATAGACCTCTATAAGGTCACCCCTCAGCCTCCTCCGCTCCAAGGAAAAAAGTCCCAATCTATTAGCCTCTCCTATAACTTCACAAAACACCTTGGAGTTTCTGGTCTGCATCTTAACAATTGCCTCCATTCACTCTTTACTCTTCCTCACAAATCAAGGGTTGTGTGACTGGGTGACGTGTGTCCCCCTGTAAGCATGTGAACGGGTCCTCAGTCACCGTCACATTATTCCCCTACACCCAGGGCACAAAAATCAATGTGATTGACATTCCACTGCATTGGGATCAGAGAGAGAGAAATCACAGGAATCAGTGAAAATTCAGGTTCTGGTTCATAACTTCCAACCCCTGGGCCTTTATAGAGTTTTTCAGCACAGAAAGAGGCCCTTCGGGCCATCGTGTCTGTGTCAGCCATCAAGCACCAATCTATTCTAATCCATTACCAGCACTTGCTCCATAGCCTTGTCTGCTGCGGCATTTCAAGCGCTTGTCTGAATGCTTCTTAAATGTTGCGAGTGTTCCTGACTCCACCGCCCTTTCAGACAGTGAGATCCAGATTCCCACCACCCTCTGGGTGAAAATACTTTTCCACAGAACCATAGAATCCCCACTCTGCAGAAGGTGCCCAATCGCCCCATCGACTCTGCACTGACTCTCCAAAAAAGCCAGGCCCACACAACTGCTTATCACTGGACATTTATCATGGCAAATCCACTGAAACTACACATCTTAGGACATGAAATGATAATTTAGCATGGTCGATCCACCTAACCTACACATCTTTGGACTGTGGGAGGAAACCAGAGTACCTGACGGAAACACGCACACATGGGGTGAACATGCAAGCTCCACACAGGCAGTCACCCGAGGCCAGAATTAAACAAAGGTCCCTGACGTTTTGAGGCAGCAGTGCTAACCACTGTGCCATCTTCAATTCTCCTCTGAAACTCCTCCCCAATGCCTTAAAGCTATGCCCCTGGTTATTGTCTCCTAAAACGAAGGGGAAAGGTTTATTTCTATAATTTGATACAACTCCACATGGTCATCCCCCAGCCTTCCCTGTCTGAAAACAATAACAGGAGCATTGACATACAGATGGATCTGTGTGTACTTGTCCACTGATCCCTGAAAGTGGTAACACAGGTGGATAACTTGGTCAACAAGGCATGCAGCATGCTTGCTTCATTGGCCAGGGCATCAAGTATAAAAGTTGGCAAGTTATGTTACAGCTGTATTCAACTTTAGTTGGGCCCAACATGGAATATTGCGTGCAGTGCTGATCGTCAGACAACCAGAAGGATGTGGCTGCTTTGGAGAAGGTGCAAAGAAGGTTTACAAGGATGTTGCCTGGTCTGGTTAAGGTATGAAGAGAAGTTGAAGAAACTCGGATTGTTTTCATTGGAAAGACGGAGGCTGAGGGGTGACCTGATAGAGGCAGATATATGGTTGATAGTTGGAGTCTTTTCCCCAGGGTGGAAAGGTCAACTACAAGACGGGACAGTTTGAAGGCAAGAGGGGGAAAGTTTAGAGGAGACGTGCAGGGAACGTTTTCACATAGAGAGTGGTGGGTGCCTCGAATGCACAGCCAGTGAAGTTGACGGAAGCAGGCACGTTCCCAATGTTCAAGGTTTATCTTGATAGAAACATGAACGGGAGATGAACAGAGGAATAGAAGCTGCGTCTGAACAATAAGTACTGGGTCTGAATAAGAATGAGGAGTCGCCGCAGGCTTGGTGGGCCGAAGGGCCTGTTACTGTGCTGCATGGCTCTTTGTTCTTCTTTGTACATGAATGTTAAAATCACCCGTGATTATTGAAGAATGTTTTTACAGGACCCCATTAATATTCCTGTGTCGGAGATTCTGAATATTGTTAGGGGCCTATAAAAGATTCCCACAAGTGATCTTTTAACTTTGTTAATTCTTATCCCTCCCCAAACTGATTCTGCTTCTTGATCATTGGAACTAAGTTCAGCTCTCGCTGCTGTACTGACATCTGTTACTAACAGTGAGACTCCACCACCATGTTCTGTCCTCCATTTACTGTCATCCACTCACTCTCCCCCCTTTCACTAATCAATGGATGCTGTGCCCGGGGAGAGCTGTGCACATCTGAGGAGGAGGAGAGAACCTCAGAGGGTGAACCATAACATTATTCCCCCACTCCCTCAACATAAGGATTTGTGGGACTGACATCCCATTGCTCAGAGATCAGAGAGAGAAGCAACAGGAGTCAGAGGAAAAGCAGTTTTCCTTATTCATAACTGACGCCAATAGTAACGGGCAGTGTTTTTGATACAAATACCAGTGGTGAAATTATATTGTTGAATATTCAGTTATTATAAACACAATCTCACACAGTCTGCTACTTACTCCAGTTTCTGTATTTTACAGTCCGGATTCCTCAGAGCCACAGACAGCAGTTTCACACCGGAATCTCCCAGTTTATTCTCACTCAGATTCAGATCTATCAGTGAGCGGTTTGTACTGAGAGCAGAGGCCAGGTCCTTGGCACAAGAATCTGTGAGATCGTTATCATTCAGACTGGAGATCAGAGAGAGAAAAATAACAGAAATCAGGGTAAATCCACAGTGTTTTTGAGAATAAGGTCATTAACAATAATAATGTACAGCGCGGGACATTCAAGAAACACAACTTCAGTTGATACAGAAGGCAAAATTCTACTGATGCTGTAAATCTGAAATATGAATAAAATATGTTGGAAACTCTCATCGGGTCAGGCAATATCTGTGAAGATAGAAACAGATTTAGTTTCAGTTCAATTCGCGAAACTTAGAAATTGGAAATCGCAATGAAATAAATTGTTTTAAGTGACATGGGCCCTTCGGCCCATCGTGTCTGTGTCAGCCATCAAGCACCAATCTATTCTAACCCATTACCAGCACTTGCTCCATAGCCTTGTCTGCTGCGGCATTTCAAGTGCTTGTCTGAATGCTTCTTAAATGTTGCGAGTGTTCCTGACTCCATCGCCCTTTCAGACAGTGAGATCCAGATTCCCACCACCCTCTGGGTGAAAAAACTTTTCCACAGAACCATAGAATCCCCACTGTGCAGAAGGTGCCCAATCGCCCCATCGACTCTGCACTGACTCTCCGAAAAAGCCAGGCCCACACAACTGCTTATCACTGGACATTTATCATGGCAAATCCACTGAAACTACATATCTTTGGACACGAAATGATAATTTAGCATGGTCGATCCACCTAACCTGCACATCTTTGGACTGTGGGAGGAAACCAGAGTACCTGACGGAAACACGCACACACGGGGGGAACATGCAAGCTCCACACAGGCAGTCACCCGAGGCCAGAATTAAACAAAGGTCCCTGACGTTGTGAGGCAGCAATGCTAACCACTGTGTCATCTTCAATTCTCCTCTGAAACTCCTGCCCAATGCCTTAAAGCTATGCCCCTGGTTATTGTCTCCGAAAACAAAGGGGAAAGGTTTATTTCTATAATTTGATACAACTCCACATGGTCGTCCCCCAGCCTTCCCTGTCTGAAAAAAATAACAGGAGCATTGACATACAGATGGATCTGTGCGTACTTGTCCACTGATCCCTGAAAGTGGTAACACAGGTGGATAACTTGGTCAACAAGGCATGCAGCATGCTTGCTTCATTGGCCAGGGCATCAGGTATAAAAGTTGGCAAGTTATGTTACAGCTGTATGAAACTTTAGTTAGGCCCAACATGGAATATTGCGTGCAGTGCTGATCGCCAGACAACCAGAAGAATGTGGCTGCTTTGGAGAAGGTGTAAAGAAGGTTTACAAGGATGTTGCCCGGTCTGGTTAAGGTATGAAGAGAAGTTGAATAAACTCGGATTGTTTTCCCTGGAAAGACGGAGGCTGAGGGGCGACCTGATAGAGGCAGATATACGGTTGATAGTTGGAGTCTTTTCCCCAGGGTAGAAAGGTCAACTACAAGACGGGACAGTTTGAAGGCAAGAGGGGGAAAGTTTAGAGGAGACGTGCGGGACAAGTTTTCACAGGGGGTGGTGGGTGCCTCGAATGCACAGCCAGTGAAGTTGACGGAAGCAGGCACGTTCCCAATGTTCAAGGTTTATCTTGATAGAAACATGAACGGGAGATGAATAGAGGAATAGAAGCTGCGTATGAGCAATAAGTACTGGGTCTGAATAAGAATGAGGAGTCGCCGCAGGCTTGGTGGGTCGAAGGGCCTGTTACTGTGCTGCATGGCTCTTTGTTCTTCTTTGTACATGAATGTTAAAATCACCCGTGATTATTGCAGAATGTTTTTACAAGACCCCATTAATATTCCTGTGTCCTGTGTCGGAGATTCTGAACATTGTTCGGGGCCTATAAATGATTCCCACAAGTGATCTTTTAACTTTGTTAATTCTTATCTCTACCCAAACTGATTCTGCATCTTGATCATTGGAACTAAGTTCAGCTCTCGCTGCTGTACTGACATCTGTTACTAATAGCGAGACTCCACCACCATGTTCTGTCCTCCATTTACTGTCATCCACTCACTCTCCCCCGTTACACTAATCAATGGATGTTGCGTCCGCGGAGAGCTGTGCACATCTGAGGAGGAGGAGAGGACCTCAGAGGGTTAACCATAACATTATTCCCCCACTCCCTCAACATAAGAAGTTGTGGGACTGAGGGAGGGAAATTTGTTACGGCTCTTCAGGGGGGTTTAAACTAAGGTCGATAAGTCCCCTGGGCCTGATGAAATGTATCCTAGGATTCTTTGGGAGGCAAGGGATGAGATTGCAGAGCCTTTGGCTTTGATCTTTGGGTCCTCACTGTCCACGGGGATGGTGCCAGAGGACTGGAGAGTGGCGAATGTTGTTCCTCTGTTTAAGAAAGGGAATAGAAATGACCCTGGTAATTATAGACCGGTTAGTCTTACTTCGGTCGTTGGTAAATTGATGGAAAAGGTCCTTAGAGATGGGATTTACGACCATTTCGAAAGATGCGGATTAATCCGGGATAGTCAGCACGGATTCGTGAAGGGCAAGTCGTGCCTCACAAATTCGATAGAATTTTTTGAGGAGGTAACTAAGTGTGTTACCTTTATCGCGAGGGGGATAGAATATAAAAGCAGGGAGGTCTTGCTGCAACTGTACAAGGCACTGGTGAGGCCGCAACTGGAGTACTGTGTGCAGTTTTGGTCCCCTTATTTGCGAAAGGATATATTGGCCTTGGAGGGAGTGCAGAGAAGGTTCACCAGGTTGATACCGGAGATGAGGGGTGTGGCTTATGAGGAGAGATTAAACAGATTGGGTCTGTACTCGTTGGAGTTTAGAAGGATGAGGGGTGATTTTATAGAGACATATAAGATAATGAAGGGGCTGGATAGGGTAGAGGTGGAGAGATTCTTTCCACTTAGAAGGGAAACCAGAACTAGAGGGCACAGCCTCAAAATAAGGGGGGGCCGGTTCAGAACAGAGTTGAGGGGGAACTTCTTCTCTCAGAGGGTAGTGAATCTCTGGAATTCTCTGCCCATTGAAGTGGTGGAGGCTTCCTCGTTGAATATGTTTAAATCACGGGTAGATAGTTTTCTGATCGATAAGGGAATTAGGGGATATGGGGAGCAGGCGGGTAAGTGGAACTGATTCGCTTCAGATCAGCCATGATCTTGTTGAATGGCGGGGCAGGCTCGAAGGGCCAGATGGCCTACTCCTGCTCCTATTTCATATGTTCTTATGTGTTGATGAAGGTAGGGCAGTTGATGTCATATACATGGATTTTAGTAAGGCGTTTGATAAGGTCCCCCATGGTCGGCTTATGATGAAAGTGAGGAGGTGTGGGATAGAGGGAAAGTTGGCCGATTGGATAGGTAACTGGCTGTCTGATCGAAGACAGAGGGTGGTGGTGGATGGAAAATTTTCGGATTGGAGGCAGGTTGCTAGCGGAGTGCCGCAGGGATCAGTGCTTGGTCTTCTGCTCTTTGTGATTTTTATTAATGACTTAGAGGAGGGGGCTGAAGGGTGGATCAGTAAATTTGCTGATGACACCAAGATTGGTGGAGTAGTGGATGAGGTGGAGGGCTGTTGTAGGCTGCAAAGAGACATAGATAGGATGCAAAGCTGGGCTGAAAAATGGCAAATGGAGTTTAACCCTGATAAATGTGAGGTGATTCATTTTGGTAGGACTAATTTAAATGTGGATTACAGGGTCAAAGGTAGGGTTCTGAAGACTGTGGAGGAACAGAGAGATCTTGGGGTCCATATCCACAGATCTCTAAAGGTTGCCACTCAATGGATAGAGCTGTGAAGAAGGCCTATAGTGTGTTAGCTTTTATTAACAGGGTGTTGGAGTTTAAGAGCCGTGGGGTTATGCTGCAACTGTACAGGACCTTGGTGAGACCGCATTTGGAATATTGTGTGCAGTTCTGGTCACCTCACTATGAGAAGGATGTGGAAGCGCTGGAAAGAGTGCAGGGGAGATTTACCAGGATGCTGCCTGGTTTGGAGGGTAGGTCTTATGAGGAAAGGTTGAGGGAGCTAGGGCTGTTCTCTCTGGAGCGGAGGAGGCTGAGGGGAGACTTAATAGAGGTTTATAAAATGATGAAGGGGATAGATAGAGTGAACGTTCAAAGACTATTTCCTCGGGTGGATGGAGCTATTACAAGGGGGCATAACTATAGGGTTCGTGGTGAGAGATACAGGAAGGATATCAGAGGTAGGTTCTTTACGCAGAGAGTGGTTGGGGTGTGGAATGGACTGCCTGCAGTGATAGTGGAGTCAGACAATTTAGGAACATTTAAGCGGTTATTGGATAGGCACATGGAGCACACCAGGATGATAGGAAGTGGGATAGCTTGATCTTGATTTCAGATAAAGCTCGGCACAACATCGTGGGCCGAAGGGCCTGTTCTGTGCTGTACTGTTCGACTGACATCCCATTGCTCAGGGATCAGAGAGAGAAGCAACAGGAGTCAGAGGAAAAGCAGTTTTCCTTATTCATAACTGACGCCAATAGTAACGGGCAGTGTTTTTTATACAAATACCAGTGGTGAAATTATATTGTTGAATATTCAGTTATTATAAACACAATCTCACACAGTCTGCTACTTACTGCAGTTTCTGTATTTTACAGTCCGGATTCCTCAGAGCCCCAGACAGCAGTTTCACTCCTGAATCTCCCAGGTAATTGTAACCCAGATTCAGATCTATCAGTGAGCGGTTTGTACTGAGAGCAGAGGCCAGGTCCTCGGCACAAGAATCAGTGAGATCGTTACCACGGAGACTGGAGATCAGAGAAAAAAATAACAGGAATCAGGGTAAATCCACAGTGTTTTTAAGAATAAGATGATTAACAATAATAATGTACAGCGCGGGACATTCAAGAAACACAACTTCAGTTCATACAGAAGGCAAAATTCTATTGATGCTGTAAATCTGAAATATGAATAAATATGTTGGAGACTCTCATCAGGTCAGGCAATATCTGTGAAGATAGAAACAGATTTAGTTTCAGTTCAATTCGCGAAACTTAGAAATTGGAAATAGCGGTGAATTAAATTGTTTTAAGTGACAGGGAGCTGGGGATGGGCGGGTGACAAGGAAAGAACAAAATGGAAGTGCCAGACTGATTAAATGACAAAAAGGATGATGGGGAAAGGGAAGAGCACAGGATTCCCATGTCTTTACCCTGAGTCACAGGGAGGGACATGGGATGGTCAGTGGCTCAGGAATGGAGTGTGTGGTGGGGTTGAAGATGATGCGACAGAAACCTTTCTCACACTGCCAGTGGTTCGGGTCTGGAATTCACAGCCAGGAAGTGTGGTGGAGGTCGGCTGCATCGAAGCAGTCAAAAAGGAATTAGATGATTTTTTGAATATAAAGAATGAGCGGGGATACGAGAAAAACGCTGGAGAATGACTCAAATTCCTAATGCTAATTTGGTGAGCTGGTGCAGACACGATGGGCCAAATGGCCTCATTGGGCACCGTAAGAATTCTGTGAAGATAATGGTTGGAAATGTATCGATATTTCAGCTGGAAGTTGGTGATGTTGCCGTGTGGACAGTGTTAGTCGCCATAGTCCTCAATAAAATGTTAATACTGATAGGCAGAGGGATCTGGGTGTACAGGTCCACAGATCACTGAAAGTGGCAATGCAGGTGGAGAAGGTAGTCAAGAAGTCATACGGCACGCTTGCCTTCATCGGCCGGGGCACTGAGTTTAAAAATTGGCAAGTCATGTTGCAGCTTTATAGAACCTTCGTTCGGCCGCACTTGGAATATAGTGTTCAATTCTGGTCGCCACTCTACCAGAAGGATGTGGAGGCTTTGGAGAGGGTACAGAAAAGATTGACCAGGATGTTGCCTGGTCTGGAGGGCATTAGCTATGAGGAGAGGTTGGAGAAACTTGGTTTGTTCTCACTGGAGCGACGGAGGTTGAGGGGAGACCTGATATAGGTCGACAAGATTATGAGAGGCATGGACAGAGTGGATAGTCGGAAGCTTTTTCACAGGGTAGAAGAGTCAATTGCTAGGGGGGCACAGGTTTAAGGTGCGAGGGGCAAGGTTTAAAGGAGATGTACGAGGCAGATTTTTTACACAGAGTAGTGGGCGCCTGGAACTCGTTGCTGGGGGAGGTAGTAGAAGCAGATATGGTGGTGACGTTTAAGGGGCGTCTTGACAAGTACATGAATAGGATGGGAATAGAGGGATATGGTCCCCGGAAGGGTAGGGGGTATTAGTTAAGTCAGGCAGCATGGTGGGTGCAGTCTTGGAGGGCCGAAGGGCCTGTTCCTGTGCTGTAATTTTCTTTGTTCTTTGTGTTTCTCTCCAATAGAAAGAGAGACAATTAGTTACATGTAGCTTCAGGGATACAATTTAATAAACGTGCGGCAATGGGAGGAGATGGGATTCCATGAACCCCACAGCCGGTAAGAGGACCAAACCCTCAGATTTAGCATCATTCTACATCACACTCTAAACACCAAACCAAATGAACTAACCAACTCCACATATAACCAAACAGGCACATTAATATCTGACAGGTTCGGGAAATCCGTGCACTCAGGCAGCACAGGCAGAATCACAGAATTGTTACAGAGCAGGTGGAGGCCATTCGGCCCATTGTGTCTGCACTGACTCTCCGACTGAGAAAAGCACTAAGTGTCATCCCCCCACCTTCCCCCAAAACCCTGTGCATTCCAGAGCTTAACCACTGGCTGCAGGGGAAGACCCCATTCAGGCAAAGCTGGCACCAGATTTAAAGGCAGCCAGCGGCACTTTTAAAGGCTCTGAAGGGAGCAGTGAGGGAGCCCTGGTTAATGAACAAAGAGCTGAAATGGCAGAAGGCAGATTAAACCCAATTCGCTTACACTTCCCTGGAAATTCTCAAGGTTATATCGGTTTGGAGGGAGGCTCTGTTCCCTCAGGAGTGGAGGAGGAGACCTGTCACACCAACCCAAGCAAGTCTGGATAGAAACTGCCGAGGGCCAGAGCAGGCAGCACGTGGCTGCAGTGAGGCAAAAGGATCAATAACCTGATATGTTCTGACAAGGAGAGTGTTAAACTTACAGGCTGATATGTGAATAAGGATGAAAGAGGAATGGTGGAAAGAACATCTCCACCCAGACACTGGCAAGTCCAGGCAGCAGCATCAATCTTCAGGAACATGTCAGCCTCTCTGTGAAGGGTTCCGGTCAGTCAGAGATGACTGCTGCACTGCCGACACTGAGTGACCATCCTGGTGGTCCCATGATGGGCAGTCTGGCAGCACCATAGGCTTGTGTGTGTCTTTGATGGGTGAGTATCAATGGAAATTTATGTGCTTTAGAAGAGGGCACACAGGGTCAGAGAAGGAGCCAAGAGTGACAGTGTCTGGATTGTGTCATCCTTATGCCAATGGAAGATGCAGTGCTGGAGCTGGGAGACCTGGAGGCTGGGTGGGCAATCGCTGATGGTGAGATGGGTTGTGGATCCAGAGAGAGTGAGTGAGTGAATGGATGGGCACAGGAGAGACTCTGCTGCTGAGTCCAAAACCTGGTGCTTGTGTGTCTTCCATTGGTCACATGGAGCTCTGGGTTAGGAACAGTCAGAAGTTTAACAACACAAGGTTAAAGTCCAACAGGTTTATTTGGTAGCAAATGCCACTAGCTTTCGGAGCGCTGCCCCTTCGTCAGGTGGAGTGTAGAAATGCTCACAAACAGGGCATACAGAGACACAAACTCAATTTACAGAATAATGACTGGAATGTAGTCTTTACAGATAATCAAGTCTTAAAGGTACAAACAGTGTGAGTGGAGGGAGCATTAAGCACAGGTTAAAGAGATGTGTATTGTCTCCAGACAGGACAGCCAGTGAGAATCTGCAAGTCCAGACAAGCTGTGGGCCATTCGGCCCATCAATCCTTCACTAACAACAATCCCGCCCAGGCCCTATAACAGTAACCCTACATATTAACTCTGCAAATCCCCCTGACATGAAGTGTCAATTTACCATCGCCGCTCAAACTAGCGTGCACATCTTTGGCATGTGGGAGGAAACTGGAGTAACTGAAGGAAACCTGCGCAGACACGGAGAGTACATGCAAACTCCACACAATCTGTCACCCAAGGCCGGAATTGACACGGGTCTCTGGCGCTCTGAGTCAGCAGTGCTAACAGCTCTACCACCCTGCCGACCATGATCAGCCGTGGTTCGTCCCATTTGCAGTGAGTATAGGACGAATAATTTCTATATTTTTTCATAAGATAAGCCTGGCATGCCATGAAAGACTCAAGCCAACATTTTCTCAAATGTTTATAAAATACGTTCATAAGGTGACCAAAACTATATACGTTACTTCAGCTGTGCTGTGACCACAAACCTATCAGATTTGTGACTGGCGACCTTTGCTCCCAGGCGAATTGTCCCTCATTGCCTTTTCTGTTGATTTGTCAAAGCTGTCGGCTCTTATAATATGAAGTCATGTGATTGGATCAGGTTGGGGATTCTGAGAGTCAGCACACCCGAAGGTAGAAATTCAATACAGTTTGCAGTTGCCAATGACTGGACCTCAGAGGGTGAACCATAACATTATTCCCCCACTCCCTCAACATAAGGATCTGTGGGACTGACATCCCATTGCTCAGGGATCAGAGAGAGAAGCAACAGGAGTCAGAGGAAAAGCAGTTTTCCTTATTCATAACTGATGCCAATAGTAATGGGCAGTGTTTTTTATACAAATACCAGTGGTGAAATTATATTGTTGAATATTCAGTTATTATAAACACAATCTCACACAGTCTGCTACTTACTACAGTTTCTGTATTATACAGTCCGGATTCCTCAGAGGCACAGACAGCAGTTTCACTCCTGAATCTCCCAGTTTATTGAAACCCAGATCCAGATCTATCAGTGAGCGGTTTGTACTGAGAGCAGAGGCCAGGTCCTCGGCAGAAGAATCGGTGAGATCGTTACCAGACAGACTGGAGATCAGAGAGAGAAAAATAACAGGAATCAGGGTAAATCCAGTGTTTTTAAGGATAATATCATTACCAATAATAATGTACAGCGCGGGACATTCAATGAGTATTCTAACTGAGTGCAGTTAGACAGAGACACCAGGAGATGGAGACAGTGAGGGGGGTAACTGAGTGCAGTTAGACAGAGACACCAGGAGATGGAGACAGTGAGTATTCTAACTGAGTGCAGTTAGATAGAGACACCAGGAGATGGAGACAGTGAGTATTCTAACTGAGTGCAGTTAGACAGAGACACCAGGAGATGGAGACAGTGAGGGGGGTAACTGAGTGCAGTTAGACAGAGACACCAGGAGATGGAGACAGTGAGTATTCTAACTGAGTGCAGTTAGACAGAGACACCAGGAGATGGAGACAGTGAGGGGGGTAACTGAGTGCAGTTAGACAGAGACACCAGGAGATGGAGACAGTGAGGGGGGTAACTGAGTGCAGTTAGACAGGGACACCAGGAGATGGAGACAGTGAGGCAGGTAACTGAGTGCAGTTAGACAGACACCAGGAGATGGAGACAGTGAGTATTCTAACTGAGTGCAGTTAGACAGAGACACCAGGAGATGGAGACAGTGAGTATTCTAACTGAGTGCAGTTAGACAGGGACACCAGGAGATGGAGACAGTGAGTATTCTAACTGAGTGCAGTTAGACCGAGACACCAGGAGATGGAGACAGTGAGTATTCTAACTGAGTGCAGTTAGACAGGGACACCAGGAGATGGAGACAGTGAGTATTCTAACTGAGTGCAGTTAGACAGAGACACCAGGAGATGGAGACAGTGAGTATTGTAACTGAGTGCAGTTAGAGGGACACCAGGAGATGGAGACAGTGAGGGGGGTAACTGAGTGCAGTTAGACAGAGACACCAGGAGATGGAGACAGTGAGTATTCTAACTGAGTGCAGTTAGACAGGGACACCAGGAGATGGAGACAGTGAGTATTCTAACTGGGGCTCAGGAATGGAGTGTGTGGTGGGGTTGAAGATGATGCGACAGAAACCTTTCTCACACTGCCAGTGGTTCGGGTCTGGAATTCACAGCCGGGAAGTGTGGTGGAGGTCAGCTGCATCGAAGCA